>NW_026623531.1:407282-704407 GCF_030028575.1 Malurus melanocephalus
CAGCAGAGCATAATATTTTACCTTTCTTGAGAACGTCAGGGCTGGACAAGATAGTTTTTTTGGCAAATTACTAAATGCATATAGTGGATGGTTGTTTCATCTGTATTATCATGCTGGGAAAAAGGCAATGGAAAAGGGTGAAATGAAAGATATCACAAATTAGTCTATGGTTTAAGTATGTGGGGCTTTTTTTCTGTTCAAATTTAATGCTGACTTCTGTAATTTCAACAGTGATTTGAGGCATGCCCATACTTTCCTTAGGACAGACAACTTTGGTTTTACTCTTGAATCTTGTTCACCACCTGCTTTCCCTGCACACAAAGACAGAGAACACAATGTTCCCCTCTGGGGCTTTACTGACTGCAGAACAGGTGGAAAATGATTATCCCACACTTTCATGCCAGAGTCCCAACAGGTGGTGTCTTTTCCAAACAATCCTGTCTAAGTGGATTTCCTTCTGGTCTGACTGATCAGTTGTGGGGATCTGGGATTCTGGCTTAGRAGCAAATACTCTTCTTCCTTGTCAGGCATGGGACACAGGGAAGGGACTGCAGCAAGGGTGAAATCATGCCTCCTTTGCTTCCTGCAGTGGAAGGGCTGCTGCAGGGCAGCAAACAGCCCTAGACACAATGCTGCTGCTCAACACTCTGACTGTAGCTGACATTGCAGGGCTCAGRGCAGGAGCAGCCCCACTGTGCCTGCAGAACACTTCTCCTCTTGCACATATGCAGTCATCTATACGGTAGGAGGGAGGTACACAGAAAGCAGCGCTCCATCTTCAGGATGATACATAAATGGTAAAAATTACTGGGAGCAAGGGAATGACTCTTGGCCACATGCTTCAGAAATAGGAAATCCCAGGTCTGATGAGGAAACTGAGACTGGCCATCAGAGTGGGAGGAATTCCCTCCCCACACCTGCATCAACTTCTATTGTGTTTGCAGGGAAAAGAAAACTGCTCCTGAGTTTCTACCAGCAGTTTATAAGGACACCATCATCAGCAAAAGTAGGAAAGAAAAAGAAGGGCAAAGGGTGTGTTTCCTCCTGTGTGCACTAGAACACCTGTATCCATGTCACTGTCCACCTTTGCCCACCCAAGCTTTTCTGAGTTCTGACACTACCTCTTTCTATTTCTTTCAGAGCTCCACCGCCACGAGAGCATCCAGGAGAAGAACGTGAAAGAAGCCAAAACCAAGTGCAGAACCATTGCATCCCTCCTGACAGATGCACCCAAYCCCCACTCCAAGGGGGTGCTGATGTTTAAAAAACGCAGGCAGAGGGCTAAGAAATACACATTGGTAAGCTTTGGCAGTGTTGATGAAGACCGCTCCTACGAGGAGGAAGACGGAGTGTTTCCAACTAGTGAATCTGAATTTGATGAGGAAGGTTTCTCTGATGCCCGAAGCCTAACAAATCACTCAGACTGGGACAACACTTACCTGGACATTGAAAAATCCAAATCTGACTCTGAACAGAAGGAAGAGAAGCAAAAAGGTTTGAGTGAGGCCTCAGGTAAAGGAGCACGATTATTTGAGCAGCAGAGGGAACGAGCTGGGAAGTACACAGTTGAGAAATCTCCAGTGCAGAAGAGCCCAGAGCTTGCCCCAGCTGCCCAGCCAAAGCAGGGCACCGTGAACGGAGATATGCCTGTGCCAGAGAAGGCAGACAACATGCCCATCAGCATCCACCTGGAAGGTGTGCAAGTGCCCAGCAAGCAGCCAGCCACCGTCCCCACTCAGCTCCTGACTGCCCCCAGCCCCACTTTCTTCCCACCTCCCCCAAGCACCCCTGACCCCTTCTCTGCAAGTTCAACAAGCATGTTCAACAGGTCTGCACGGCCCTTTACTCCTGGCTTTTCTGGCCAACGCCCAGCAACATCCTCTGTCATCTTTAGGCCATCTGCACCCAAAAAACCCACTGAAAGTCTGGGTGGGCAAAGCACAGTGGTTCCCCCTTTCTCCCCTCTGGCTCCAGGAACACCTGCCAATGCAYCAGTGCCAACACAGCGTAGTCCAATCAGCTCCTCCACTTCTCTGTATATTCCTGCACCAGGTAGACCAACATCACCGCTGGAGTCACAGCCAAAAGGGGGAGGAAGTGCTACGGAGATTAAGCCTTCTGCCAACACTGCCCGGACATCCACCACCTCTATTTTTCTGTCAACTCCCTCAAAGTTGGGAGGGGATATGGCCTCTTCAGCATCCCAGCCACGAGTCCCTGGAACAGCCTCTTCATCTTTGTATATTAGTCCAGCACCATCACAGAACATGAGAAGCAGTTCCCCTGTGCCAAAACAGCCTTCTCCTGCCATCACTCCAGCAATGCCACGACCTCCTTCGGAACCCTTAACATCGAGGGAGCAGAGGATTGCTGTGCCAGCTCCTCGCACAGGCATCCTGCAGGAGGCTCGCCGGCGGGGCAACAAGAAACCCATGTTCAGTAAGATTGAGGAGAAGAAGAAGAATTCACCCAACCCTGAGCTCCTGTCTCTGGTGCAGAATCTGGATGAGAAGCCGAAAGGTGACCACCCTGGGGCAGGCTTTGAGTCTGGGCCTGAAGAGGATTTCCTCAGCCTGGGTGCTGAGGCCTGCAACTTCATGCAGTCCTCAGGTCGCAAGTTCAAGACCCCACCTCCAGTGGCTCCTAAACCTCAGCAAGATGCTGGACTGGTAAATGGGGCCCAGGACATGCCTCAGCTTAAAGGCAAGGGGGCAGAGCTCTTYGCCAAACGCCAGAGCCGCATGGACAAATTTGTGGTGGAAACAACACCGAAGCCAGAGTACAAGCCCAGGACCCCCTCTCCATCCCCTTCTCTACCCTCATCCTGGAAATATTCACCCAACATCCGGGCTCCCCCTCCGATAGCTTATAACCCAATGCATTCCCCTTTCTATCCCCTGGCAGCCAGCAAATCTCAGGCGAGCAAAGCAGAGAGCAAAGTGAAAAAGGCACCTGGCCAGAAATCAGGGATCAAGGTCATTGATATAATGCGCCACCAGCCATATCAATTAAAGTCAGCCATGTTCTGTTTTGGGGATCCCCCAAGCCCCAGCACTCAGAATACTCCTGGTCAGCCAACCCCACAGGCTAGCTCATCCTTCACRGCAGCCAAGCAGGTCCCTGTGAAAATAGCCAAGACCCAGGAGATTCGTCGCTTCTCCACTCCAGCTCCCATGCCAGCCTCAAGCAGCCTGGCACCCACTGTGCTTGTGCCCCGCTCAGCCACCACGCTGGATGAGCCATTGTGGAGAACAGAAATGGCCTCTTCTGCCCCTGCTACACCAGCGCCCTTCCAGGTGGAGCTCAGCCCCTCCCCTAAGCCATATCTGAGCTCTCCAGAGCCTGGACAGGTGCGACAGGGACCTTCTCCAAGCTCAGTCTCTGCCTCTAGGTTTCAGGTAGCCAGGCCCAAATTCTCAGCAGCAAGAACGGGGATGCAGGCCAATGTGTGGAGGCCAAGTTTTGGCCATCACTGAGGCAGGCACCCCTCCCATCCTGTCTGTGACCCCGCAGAGATAGCGCTTGTTCTGTCTTTCATGTCAGCTCAGTACATTGGGATGAGTGACACAAAATGAAGAAAAAAAACCCTAAAAAATTACTCCCCTTCTGCATCACCCCCTTTCCTAGCTTCCCCTTGGTCTCAGATGGGATACTTCATGGGAAGGCTTACTTGCTGTGGCTACAGCAGGAGGAAGAATGTGAAGAGAGGGCATGTGTGTGGTACACAAAGACTGGCAACTTGTACAGAGCAGCAAAACCCACCAGCAAAACCCACCTCCAGAGGGGGTCATTGGCAGAGGTTATCTCACATGGAGACACACGAGAGGCAGTCATTTTCTTTTCCCAAGGGCTTTGGAGTCACCCCTGCATGGAAGGAAACTAAGAGGCAAGAGCTTTCCAGGAAGAAAGGGAGAGAGGTGGGATTACAGAACAGAAGCCCTGGCTTTCCCATTAGACTGTTCTTCTCTGATCCTCCCAGTCTGTACACATTTGCTTGTGTGTGCACACATACATGTGCACAGCAACGCTCAGCAGCGAGTGACAGGAGAATTGCGGCATCACCTTGGACACTTCTCYCAGACTTCCCTCTGTGGGGACATGGGAAAGAAGGCAAGAGAGCAGAGTGAGCAGCAGTGCTTGCCCATACACATGTGGGCAGTGTGCCCTGTGCATGAGAGTGGCCATGTGTGCCTGTTCCTCCAGTCACCAGGGCTGGGGGTGAAAGGGGGAGTCATTCTAGCTGGTACTAAACACCACTATCAGGTCTGGCAGTAGTTTGCCATAGGGCAAAGAAGGACTCTGAGGGGACTTAGTGGGACTATCAYCAGCTGTGGGAACTGTAGAAGGAAGTATCCATTTCTGAGGATACAAAAGTCAAAGCTGAGCTCAGGCAATGTCTGCTTGGCACAAAGAAAGGCCCTGCAGCATTAGTCCCACTGGAACAGGATATGGATGTTGTAAGTACAAAGGTAGATTGCATGGCAGAMGGTACAGTTGGTTTTAAAAGGAGGCAGGACTGAATATCTATTTGCACATGATCTTTTTGTTTAGTTTAGGACAGAAGTGTGGCTAGGTTAGAAATGGGTCATGACATACAACTTGCTGAAAGCTTTGTGATAAGTGGACACTGGAGAGCATTTACATTCTGAACATGGAAGTGGAGGTCAGGAAACAGAARGTCAAAAGTAAAACTTCATACTAAAGGACTTATGTATTCTTGTGGGGCCTTATTGGTGAGAACTGAAGTGCTCTAAGAATCCCAGAGGATCTGCACTCACCTACATATACAGAGCTCGGTTTGCTGGCAATGCTGGGGAAACCCTGCTGGTTATTCTTTGAATGCCCCAGGCTAGCCTCTGACTTGACCCCTACACTGCAGGCACACAGGAGGAGAGCACTGTCGTCCCAAGGAAGAACTCAGCATATTAGTAGGGACTGTGCATGTGTGTGTGCATGTCATCTAYACTCTGACTTACACACATCCCTGTCATTTACTTTCTGCTAGTAGTCCTTTGCCCACAGCCACTTTTCCAGAGTGATCTCACAAGTACACCAAGAAAGCATTGCTCCTGAAGCACTGGYTCCAAACACAGCAGCTACAGGGAAGAGATTTGCCACCTCTTTCTGGGTCAGGGTTGCCCAGCCTTTTGCTAAAGCCTCAGTAATGTGTACAGGAGCCAGAATGAGGGCCTCATAGCCCTCCCTGYTTGAGACAAGTCTCCATCTCATTAGACTTGCTTCTTCATGCAGTAGCCATTCCCTGACTGGACTGAGCATAAACTATAGACATAAAAAAGTGTAGGTTCTGGGGAGGAAAAAAAAGAATGCAAATGGGTCTGAAGCAGTCTGTAAACAGTGCAGCTAGTCTTGTTTCACACTAAATCTGAGCCAACCTTCCCCTGCACTGCAGGAGCTTATGATGTGTAGCTTTTTCTTGGAGGTGCTCTTAGTGCTCTTGTTTTTCTGGGAGGCTCTAAAGTCTCTCTATGTGAGCACCCAAAGATTTTCATCTGTGCTCTCCCATGAAGAAAAAGAAGCCTGGACAATCTAGCTGGCAGYACTAATCCTGGACAAGCTTGGGAGGGAGAGAATGAGTGAAAAGGAGAAGTAATACACARTCCTACCTTTGAATTCTTCACACTCTGGCTGGACATTTTTGCAGGCCTGTGTCTGCAGTTGCACATTCCTGGGGGCCCTGAAAGATATAATGAGCATTCTGGGGACAGAGGAGGACAGAATTTAGACCTCACTTGGCACACTATCAACCATGAGAGAGGATGGCAAGAAAAGCTATAGGAATGCCTKGAATTAGTGGACAAAGGTTGAGTCAGAAGAGGTGCCGCCACCTGGTTGCACCACCTGGTTTAGGAGCAGCTAAACTGAATTGATAAGGTATCCTTGAAAAGCCCCAGAGAGGATGTCTTAGGAGAAATCATCACCACAGTTAATTCAGATCACCAGAATCCACTTAGCTCCAGTGAAGGGCAGCAGCCATGCTACAAAACCTATCTCAGATGATTGCTTTCTCACTCATCCTGTACTGCATTGCATTACTAGTGTTTCTGAAAAAAACCCCAAACCTGTGTGCAAACTGAATTTCTGTGATTCTTCCCAAATATGGAAAGAGGAGTCTACTATTTTATCTAGAAAAACTTTGGGAMGGAGCTTAAGGAGTAGCAGTGCTCCAGAAGCTTTGTCTCTCATCTCCTTGTGGAGTGTTGTCTGCCACGAGCTAGTGATTCAAGGCATTAGCCTTAGACAGACAAGCTAGCTCAGGCTGAAAGCATTACTGAACTCAGGTGTAGGGAGGGGTTGT
Organism: Malurus melanocephalus; assembly: GCF_030028575.1. Taxonomy (NCBI): domain Eukaryota; kingdom Metazoa; phylum Chordata; class Aves; order Passeriformes; family Maluridae; genus Malurus; species Malurus melanocephalus. The sequence continues at coordinate 413,599 of NW_026623531.1, forward strand.
GTGGACCAGAGAAAGGGTGCTCAATATAATTCTGCAGTGAAGAAACAACCTCAGAAAGTCTGAATCTTACTCCAGTACCCCTTTCCCTCAGGCCCCTAAAATTAAGTGCTCTTGGAGCCTTAAAGTCTCAGGAAATTAATTTYGCCACTGGAAAAATAGAGAAGTCTGGCCATAGTATGTAAGAGAAATTGCATGTGGTTAGTATTTTGATGATCCCACTCCAGATTTCTGAGAGACAATGATTTCTGCTGAGGAGTCATTACTAACCACCATTGTCAGATACCATGACCCACGTGAGTGGAACAACTGCATTTGCCCCATCATTTCTGATAACATAATGGCCAGGAAATTTAAAAAGTTACATTTGATTGGAAAACAAATATTAAATATAAGAGCAAGGAGAAGAGCCAGGAGGCTGAGAATCCTGCATTTTACTTACATCCTTGGTTCAAAGTTAGRTTTAGAAGCAAAACCAAAGTAGTTTAATGGATTTCAGCCCCTCACAAACTTTTCTGGATCCTACGCTGACACAGGACTTGATCTGCTGAAGCAGAGGGTGTTGCAGATGAGGCCTAGAGTGCTCATGGTGTATCCCAAATAAGACCTGTAGCTGCAAGTAGCATGAGATGAGAAAAAATACTGAGATGCATCTGWTAAGTTGTAAGGAAGAAACCTGAACTACTGCTAGCTTTAAGCAGCTCTGCTAGTGTCTGCTCATGAAAAAAATGTGGCTGGCCTGTTAGAAAGGTCACAGGTGAGGTTACAAGGAATACTTTTGAAATATATAAGCTTGAGCCTCTCCAAATGTCTAATTCCTCAGCTGTTGAACGAGCATGGACATAAACAGTTGTTTGACAAATTTTAGCTCCCACCTGCTAAGTTATAAGCTGCAATGGTAGGCCAAACCCCAGTGTTCCYTTGTTAAGCATTTGAAGATGTCTTCATGGGTTCTGATTTAAAACTGCCTATTATTCCTCCTCTCTAGCATGCTGCAAGCTACACATTGCAGCTAYGGCAATTCAGGGGTTTTATCTTTGCTTCAGAAGTAACAATCCTTTCCCTCTCAATATACGGGAACACTTACCAGAGATAACCTCAAAATCCTGCAGCACTTGAGAGGAAGCATCTCAGAAGAGACTGGTGTGATGAGGAGTCACTGATCACCAGACGTGAGCACAGTGCAAGGCAAGATTCATCATCGTAAAGAATATACTCCCTTTCTGCTGTAATATCCAGCACCCCCTTCTAGACCCCTTTCCTAGAAGAGACCCATCAGTGCTCTGAAAATGGGACCCCAGCAGGGCTCTGTCTGGTGAAAGATGTGACCACAGAAGAACAGAGTTGGCATCTTTGTTTATGGAAATACCTTTTTTCCTTTTCTGTTTTGTCTTTTTTTTTTTTGAATTTACAATCACTTTCTATTTGTTTGTGCAGAAGAATAAACTTGTGATATGCACTTTACATGTGTCATTTTGTCACTTTCTTTGCTTGGCACCCAGGAGGAATTGCTATGTGTACAGCACATGCTTTTAGCACTGCCAACAAACTGCTAACGACAAGAGAATATAGGAAGTTCAAAAAAGGATGCGATGTCTCAGTGATGAAAATGCCTAAATTTGACTTAAAGCCTCTATACATTAAAAAAGCCCCACACAAGTAAAACTTGAGATCCAAAGCTTTGGTATTACAGACTATAAAACACTCACTCATTGAMAGGTTGAAGAAATTTGTGGACCAGGCTGAGTTGGCTTGCCCTATCACTGCCCCTCAGCCTATTCTAACCTAAATCCTATCCTCTGCTTGTAAATCCAGTTATCAGTGGAAGTTTTTCAGCTCTGATAAATCCAAATGTWAATTTGCATTGAACAATTCAACTTAATACTAACCAAGATATCAGAAAAACAAATCAGTCAGAAAATCACATACATCCCATTGGATTCTCAGGCTCCAAGCCTAATCCTAACTCTAACCTTAACTCAATTCATGTTAAAGTCTACTCAATTTTTGAGTAGAGCCTGAGAGGTTCATTGTGTTCAGTTTCGGACAAGTGTTAGCAGGTTGCCTTTCCCAGACATATCTCACTCACAGATAGCAACTCCTAAGCCCAGCAAAAACCACTGGGATCAGCTGTAGAATTAGATTGCAGGCTCTGGACATTTGTCCAAGTATAATTTTGTGGATGCTTATCAGATTAATTGAAAGGAGGGCTTCCTTATGCAGTGGTTCTGGAAGTAGGTTTTAGGACTATGCAGCATATTTCTGATTGATCTGCCATCAGAAAATGTAGAAAGAGGTACCAGTGTTTGCTGGTGCCAGACCTGAGCTTTTGTCCATCCAGAAGCACAGCTCCCAAAGAATTAAGTATGCAGATGCACAGGCTGCAGATTAGGACTGCATCTTGTTTTGCTTAATAAATCTGACATAGTAGGATTATGAACTACTCCAGATGGTTTGACACATTGCAGGATGGTTGCTGTATCCAGAGCTCTTGATTAAATTCCCTGTTAACCTCTACAACCTTCTCAAGTGAGAGTCATTTCCTCTCACAGCAGATCATGTCAGAAGRAACCAGACAGACTTTGAAAGGTGGAACAGGGAGCCTGCCGAGCCAAAGGATTACTAAGCAGCTATGTAGAAGGCTAGGGGTGAATTTGGCCTTCAGAATCCAAGTCAGAGAGAGGTTTAAAATCAGAAAATAGTAAGGTGCCTAGTGGGCATATTTACCCCCAAACAATCACACCCGATGGAAGGAGAATGTGCAGCAAAGAGCACAGCAGGAAAGTATGAGGCATACAGGAAAGACAAGCASAGTCTCCCCCGACAGTACAGACCTATAGCTTCAACGGCCACTAGATGCTGCCACTGTTCTTCTCTGAGGTACCTGCGATTGTGGCATTCGCCTGATGCGGTGCTAAGTCTGGAGGGTTTAAAATCTTAGGAAGTCCTTTCTTCCTATCGATCCTCTTTTGACGTTCACATATGGTGTTGCTCAGTCCCACATACCAGAGGCAAAGGTCGGGCTCATACCAGGGAGTTTTGGCAGCAAGGGGCTTGCTGCAGCTTGGAGGGGATTCCTGGGTGGTAGCCTGTGGGTCATGCAGACAAACAGGCTGCCCAGCAACCATGGGAACGACAGCTATTTCAACACMCACGCCAGCTCTGAGATCAAATCCTACATTTTTCTGTCCCAGTCTTACATCTTCTCGTGCATTGAGCTCACTTAGTGGCATGAGAGAGCCTGGCATGTGYTGTTTCTCCTATTTTGGTGTTACAAAGTACTGACAAGTCTTCATGATGTCTGTGTGAATTGGAACAGGTTAAGAGTACATGAAATATTTTAAAACAACAAAAATTATATTTACTTCAATATAATAATGAAAACAATAACAAGGAGGAAAAAGCCAAATCAAGAGTTTAGCAACTTTTTTCAGAACAGATTGAATCACGTTGGAACTGCTGCTTATGAATACTTTCAATGCAGATCAGTCCTGTGCACCAGGGAGAAAGGGGAGGAAGGGCAAGGTTTAATTCTCTGTCTTTGAAAAACCAAAGTGGTGAACACTGATGCTGTTTGCCTGACTTCCACATGATCAAAATGTTCTCCAAAGACAGCCCTGCTGCTGATGCTTCTCTGAAGTACTGCTCATGTCCATCTAGCACAGTGCAATAAGGCAGATTGCATGAGCTGCTCTTGAAATGATTTTGTAGGCATCAACAACTTGAAGTTAGACCATTTGAAATTAGGTGCACAAGAATGCAATGCAAAAAGAAATTAATTTTGAAGATATGCATCAGAGAAGGCAAAGCTTTGTTTAGGCTGTTCCTCAGGCCACTTAAACCAAGGGTATATTTGGATGGAGGGAAGTGATCACAATGATATACAGTCTCTTATATGATTATAAACTCCCTGAAATGCTGAAATGCCCTACAGGCAGCACATGTACTAGCCGACTGGCATAAATGGAAATTCCATGTACTCAGGCAAGAATTGAATTTAGCCACCAAACCTCACCACACTCCAGGTAAACCCTTCCACCCTAACTAAAATGAAACCAGCTTAACTGGCACAGTTTGTAATGATTTGAAACTCTTAGCACTGACTATCATGAGTGGGTAAGATAACAGTAAGAGAACAGATTTCTTCTTTATGCTGAGTTATTTACATTATTTATGGCAGGGATAGGAGCTTAGTACAATGTTCCCAAGGCAAAAAGCCACGGAGCTGCTGAATCTGGCATCATGGCAGGACACAAGTGAAGTCTCTGCTAGATCCACAACTGACATTTCTAGACTTGTGATCTAGCTATTCCTATGTCTTGGGAGAAACCACATATAGAGAAGAGAAAGAAGCAGGATTTAGTTCTCAGTGTGGTATACAAAAATAAAGACATATAATTTTATTTGAAGGTAGAATAGGAGGTAAGAATCTCAGTTTAAGGTGTGTCTTGATGCTTAAGTGTCAGACACAAGAGTGCTTTATACAAATCACCCTATAAATCCTAATAGKTTCAAGGCTCAGGCTCTGTTCAGTTCACCGCAGATGGACTCTTAGGTACCGTGTCTCACMTGATAAATGGATACTTCTTGCATGAGACTTGACTAGGCATACAAAAGCTTTGCTCCCATCAGACCATGGTTCCCACTACTCCTTGAAGCTGGAGTTCAGGGTCCTTGGCCTTGCCCCTAATCCTGCTTACCTCTTGCCCTTTGGACTGGGATGCACAGCAGACTCTTGTCTGCTGGAGTTGACTCACCCTGAACTGTTGTCAGTGCCTTGTTCCTAGTCCTAATTGCAGGACATGCCTGCTCATATTCTGATTGAGATCCTCACACACCATGCTAGACATGCCTTCTCTTCATCTTGCTATTGCTTTTCCCTAGTCACTCTTGAGTTTTATAACAGGGATCACATTCATTTCCTGCTCACTTCCAATTACCAGCACTTCCAACTGCCATGGGACACTCTTCTCTCTTCCAGTMTGTTCAGCTTCTCTCTGCAGCTGCCTGGGGTGGAGGAAGCAGAGGAGCACCAGGTCCACTGGGATGTGACAGGGAAGAGCAACCACATATTTCCCTGCTACATCATCTTTTGGAGCTACACCATGCCTCAAAACCCATCAGGTTTCCACATGATATCCAGCTGCCACAAACTGTTCCCCTAAGGTGTAATTTGTGCTCAGGAATGTGCAAGAGATGACTGGAGAAATAAAACAACAATTATAAATTGGTCTGAAAACAGCTGCTGGAAGCAGGTACAGAGGAGGTAGAGTTTAGCATCAGTCCAGATACTGCAAGAAGGTGCCATATAGTGCTAGCTGCATGTCTTAACTTCTCACACAATGATATAAATCACATTAATTTCTCAGATGATTGTCAAAATGGAGCTAGAAACTTCTTAAATTTAGATGCAACTCTACCTCATGCCTTTGGGAAAGGAGAGGCAAAGGGCTCTGATTTTAAGCAATAAAGCAGCACATTGTTTGTTGTCACTATGTCACTCCATATGCCACTACCTTGTAACAGGCAGTGTTTCCCTTGATGAATAGTGTTCAGAATACAGGGAATTTGAATATGAGAGCAGCATCTCAAGGAGCACAACTGGACATAACAGTAGACACTGGGCACTGGCCAAATGGCGAGCATGGTGTTAAACCAATCCAGGAGAATTAACGTGGTGAGAAAAATACTCCTACTTGTGAAACCTTCAAGTGAGCAGGGCTTGGCACCAAGAAATCTGCTTCTCTGTGGCCACCTGCACTTGTGCAGAGTGGGTGTGATGTGTGGACAGATGGTCATCTGTGATAGTAGTATTTGACACCCTCCAGCTTTGTGCAGATGTAAATGCCTTCACCAGGCATGAAGCTCTGTAATGGTGCCCAGAGCAGGCAGTGGGTGTTTACAGTTTAATTGTGCCTATTTTACACTGGCACTGCTCCAGGGATTTACTCCTGAATCACCAGCATAGGAGTGTGAGGACATTATCCAGGCTGGACATCATTCTGGTGTGTCGTTCCAGCTCAGCGAAGGATGCAGCACTCCTTTGGGTAGTGGAGAGCTTACGTGATACTGTTACAGTAGACATGAATGAGGGAGAATCAGAGCTGTGAAACAGGCACAATGTAAGGTATAGTGGTTATATGGATGCAAGCAAGAGGGAAATGGGAAACTTTAGCCCAGGAGAATACCATGTATGCCCTGATTCTAAGCAGRATATAAAGACTGCTCATCAGCTGTAGGAATGCTACAGCAGTCTTCTACAGGACCTTCCTAACAGTACTGGGCATCAACAGTGCTCTCAATACAATTATCACACTGGAAAGTTTTATATGCATTTGGTGCAGGAAAATAAATGAGCAAAGTCTAGGGAAATAGGAAAGTGGCTGTTTCCTGATGTTCCTTTATATCAACATTGCTTGCAATTCTCTATTTAGACGATTGTATACTATAATCACAACTGTGTTTTGAGGTTTTTTCTCTCCACTAGACTCTAGGATTATTCAATGGACAACTTAATTTTGATCCAATAGGGAGCCAATCTTCCACTGTGAAATACAAAGACAATGTTTTTTGAAGAATTTTTGCTTTATTCAGAAGCTGAAAGGTATGTTCATCTTTGAACACTCCAGTAAAATTAGAGGTTTTCTTATCTTAAAATCAGAACTCAACTGGATAGGCAGCAAAAAGAGGGAGAATTGCCTCATAATGAATTGGAGCTAAGGGGAGTAATTTGCATGCACAAACCTGCACCAAATGCAGGCTATCAAACCTATTTCTGTCATTAATCAGGAAATTAATTTCCTTGCTATTTGATTCAGTTGGATTTCTCATACATATTGCATGGTTACTTCCTAGAGCTCTGTAAATAGCTTTCTAGACTGTGTGGTTTTCCTACTGCTTCTTGTTTCATGCACCATTATTTTGCCTCTGTATTTTCTGATACATTTTAGGAAATATATATGACCGCCTAGAGGACACCGGGCTGAAGGAGGGTCAAAAACAGAGCAAGACCCAGGAGAGCTTTTGAGGCATTAATGATAAACTGGATATTGAGAAGGTTTTATGAATTGCATCAAAAGCAATAGGAGGAGGAAGAGGAACTGCATGTTTATCTGAGCAGAGAGGAGGAAGAAGTGAGCCACCTATGGAGTGCCTGATCTTCCTGGGCACTCAGACAGTGACTGCAGGAGACTTGAGGTACAACCTTTTCCTTTCCCCTCTCCTCAGGGATGGCAGCAGTGCTATCTGAGACTCTGTCCTCTGGGCCTTTGGCTATTAATAGCTGCAGGATGCCTGTGTGAGCAGCCTTCAGGAGTCAAATTCACAGCACTCTGCATCAGCACTTTGTGCTGGGCACAGCTTGCCTGCACCCAGGCACCCTGGGAGAGTGGGGCTGCTGGACAAGCCTCCCCAGCAGCACCCAGAGACGGGCTGGGAGGAAGCAGCCACTGCYGAGCTCTGGGGCAGGCTCGTGAGCTGGTCTGAGCCTGGCACTGCAAGCCTGAGGTGAGTTAACTGGGCAGCAAAAGAGTGTAGAGCAGGTGCTGGAGAGGTAAAGACTGGTTTGGCTTGCAGCATCAATGACTGCTGCAACGACCAATGCACAAAAAGACAGAGGCATTGAACCAGGGGACAGGGCTGAGGGAGAAAAGCCCTGGCTTTATGTATGAGATAGTGAGTATGATGAYGGGGTCTGAGGCTCTGGCAGCGTCCCCGCGGTGGGAGGGCTGAGACAGCARTAGTACCAGTGTAACTCTGGACCCTGTCCATAATGAGAAACTGCTGTCCCTTTCCTTGTGCTAGACCGATTGCATGCAGCAGGTTTTTCAATCTTCAGTCCTGYTGGACTAGTAAAGAAGGACAGCAGAATGGGATGGACTTGTTCTCACTGCTCCTTGGGAATTAGCGTGAGGAGCACAGTTCCCCACTATGGCTGTCCCCCTCTGCCTTGCCCCAGAGAATCCACATTTGGGGCCTACACATGATTTCTCTTGGYTTTGCCAGTTTTAGGACCCATCAGATGGGCCATAACCTCTCACCTCCGCTGTCTCCTGGCAGCATTGCTGCTTTCCTGTCAAGCAGGGCCTGCTGCTTTTATATGGCCAAGCAGATGTCTGGCTGCTTGAAGAGAATGTGCAGCGCGTGCATCATGGCTGCACCTGCTCACACTTACTTTGGGAATACCCCAGGATAGGCTTGTTTAGGATGTGAACTACATAGGCAGCACCTCAGTAGAAGGAAAAGCTTGCAAATCTGAAAGAAAAACTAATCCGAGGGAGTATCTGCCAATGTGATTGGAGCTGTTTGGCTGTGGCTGGGCTTCTTTTAACAGTTATCACCACCCCATCACATAAAAATCATGTTGAAAAAGAAGCAATGGTGGAATGAAACTGCAGAATACACAGGAGATAAAAATGTTTTGATCAGAAGGGTAGTATACAAACTTGTAGTTCCAGCTTGTTGCTTGCTCGTTTTAACTCATAGTTCCATGTTTTTCAGTTCTGAAATCTTAAGCAAGTAAGATACAAAGAATCACAAGGACAGAGGTGGTTAGTTATTGCTGTTGTTGAGCCAATGAGTCTTCACCCATTTTTCTTTGTATTGTATTCATTGCATCAGGTGAGGATCTGTATGCTATTGTTTGGGCATGGATAGTGCTGAAGTGAAGACAAGACATTTGCTCTATTTACATTATGTTTGATAACCCCTAAGAAGGACTCTCAGAAGCTGCCTGAAATGGAATTGCTGAGATTTCCTGATTTTCCCTGGTTTTGCAGTACAGATCTCTCATCCCATCTAGGGACAGAGATGGGGAACACTGTACCAGAAGAAATCTCCCTCTTCTCCTCTTTTCCCCTTCAAAATGGTATGGAATAAAATCAATACATTAGATACAGATGCAAGTGACTYCAAACAAATTGGGTGAACAACTACAAGTTTTCCTGTGCCTTCTTCCTCCAGTCTTTCTGTAACAAAACCGTAGCAGTTCTAAAAGATACAACTACTTAGAATTTTGTTTCTTTATTTGTTCCCTTCCAAACTTGCAGTCTAGTAGTTTTCTGAATACCTATTCTAATTCTAATTCCTATTCTAATAATAGGACTCTAAACATCCAAACCAAAACTCCACATGATTCAAAGTGCTCTGAACAACTCATGGACAGACCTGAAATCTTTATCCAAAAATATATATTACCATCTGATGATAACTGCATGTTGTTGTAACACTGCATCATACAGCAAATTTTCAAAGTGACATTATGTTACTGCAGCAGAAGATGATAACTGAGCATCCCTATAGCACATGTGGATTCTGGGAGACTGCCTTGTTGCAATTAAAATACCCCTTTTGGATGACAATGCTATATGGCCCYGTGGCAATGCTTCTGCTGTGATCTGCTACCATATTTTGTGCCAGCCTGCTCATGATACTCCATATGGAATGGTACCTTTCACTAGCTCCATCATGTGGAAGGGATAGAAAAGAACCTTTGTGTGAAATGAAGGCTGTGTATCTTTTACCTGTAGATGGCAACTAAAAGAGAGGCAAGAAATACATTTCCAGTGTTTCATTCTCCATTTCCTTGTGTGTTTAGAGCAAAGCAGAGAACCCTTTGTGGGAATGCCCCTTGCAGGGACTCCTGCTCCTGTTAAAAGGAAAAAATCCACTAAACTCATTGGGAAGCTGACACACGAAGGTAAGATATGCAAAACTGCAAACGTAAGAATTGTTTGGATTTCAAAGTGAATTTCAGCCTTTAAAATTTCACACCTTGTCTCACTGAACTCCCAAAGCAAGACATGTAGTGAACACACCAGGAGGCAGGGCCACTTTGCACTCTGTAAACTCATATTCTCCTGCAGCATTAATTTTGATGCACAGCARTGTAAATGGAAAGAAAACACGATCTTTTACAGGTATCAATACTTCAGTGCCTAAATATATTCTATGTTGTTCTYTCTCTTACAACCTTTGTCTCATACTTGTTTTCTCTCTGTGAGAGAGAGTTTTCCTTTGATTCCAGCACTCATTAGCTGCAAAAGACAAAGTCTCTTAGAGAAGTTAATAGAGAAGGAAGAATATAATCTGGGACATTTTTCTTTCTACAGAATACAAGTGTATTAGGTAGGGTAATTCTTAAATAACTGTGATATCCTTTTCTTTACTATTGACAGCATGAGGAAAGTTTTAGGGGTTTGGAAAAGAGGTAATTTGAAGCAGCACTAAGAAATCYTGCTACACTGACTGAAATGCTTCTGATGTGGGAGACATCCATCTAGCTGCACCCCTATGCAACTCATCTCTGCAGATCTGCCTTTATTGCAATCCAGAGAAAATCCCAAACATCTTTATCCAAAGTGTCATCAGTGCAAAAACTTGGTTCATAGATAATTTCCTAAAATCTTAATTTAAAAGAGAATTTGGGTGCTTTGAAGTCGCTACTGATGCTAGGAAGCAACAGACAAGAGACATGGGCCAGAGCACCAAGTTCCTAAAGTGTCCCATTGTATATGTTTTGTAGCTATGCCACAAGAGACGTCTAAGCTGAACCTGGGGAAGAAGATCAGCATCCCCAGAGATGTGATGCTAGAAGAGCTTTCTCTCCTCACTAACAAAGGATCCAAGATGTTCAAATTACGTCAGCTAAGAGTGGAGAAGTTCATTTATGAGAATAACCCTGATGCCTTCATCGACAATTCTGTGGTAGGTTGAAAATCAAAACGAAAATGCTACTCCATACATCCCAGGAACAACAGGAATGRAGTGTGCCCAAGCTCTCCTCTGTTACAGTGTGTGGGTGGAGGGGCAGGGAAGGTCTACTAGCAAAGAAGYGAGAGAAGAAAACAAAATTACATAAATACACAAGTTATTTTTTCTTTTTGGCAGTAGCATAAGTTTCCTCTGGCAAATATTTGGTATCACACATGCAGAAACCTGACAAAAATCAGTACTGAGCAATGAAGGAAGGCTGCATGTTTGGCAAGTGTTCAGACCTCAGGGCAGGACTAATTGGTTTTGTACCCATTCCATTTCTTTGCATGATGGCAGTGATCCATCCAGGTCTGACTTCAGCTCCAGTAGATACGGTTCTATTTTTAGTCAAGGATACTTTTTATGCCTTCTGCTGGACAGAGTCCTCTGGTGATATCTRCAAGTTCCACAAGTGAAACTTCTAACCTGACTCTGAAACATTTTCAATTAATTTGCTAGAAGCCGAATTTGTTCTCTTCTAAAATATTTTCCTTTCAGCTATGGTGTACAAATACAGACACTCTTTTTCTTTTCCCTATTCCCTGAGTTAGAACTGAGTTAGAACTGTTATTTAAACTTCTTTCTACAGCTACTTGCAAGTGTAAAGTCTTTTGAAGACACCTAAACTTTTACAGATGAAACTCTCCTTTCACAGAATTATCAGAGTTCAGTAAAAAAAAAAAAAAAAAATAGAAAATTATGTGGAAAAAAGCAGAGTAACAGAAAAAAAAAAAAGCCTTTCTTTTTCCACAGCAATTTGTTGTAGCACTGTGAGAAAACTCTGGACCAAAATTCTGTCTGTGGAAATGCAATTTCTTTCATCCACAAAGAAAATGTGGTAAAGATGATAAAACTACACAAATAAGATATACATAATTTTGGGTAGCATTAGATAAATATTCCTGTTATTTCAATTAGTAAATWCAGGCACAGAGGCAAAAAATATTTTGCCTAAGATTAAACATGAAGTCAGAAATAGACCTGGAAATAGAAGGCAGGAGCTCAACCTGCTGTGCCTCTTGGGGTAGCAAGTTTAAAAAAATAGCATAAGATGCTTCAACAGCTTCTTATTTTCATCCTTTTTAAAAAAGTGAATCATAGGTTTAAGGCCATGCAATTCCAAATGAAGAACTGAGGCACACGCTTTGATAAAAACAGCAGGCAGTCTGTAAGACTCTCCAAATGTCTGAATTTTAAGTCTCCCATCCCACCATTAAGGAGCATTTGAGCCACAGAGATGACACAGTAACTTCAGAAGTGTTAGTAACTGCATAGGCATCAAACATTTGGGGAGCTCTTTACCAGTGAGGTGGAAATAGAAACACATTTGGTGGCCTCAATCATTTCCACAGCAAGGAGCTSAAGGGGAGCACACAGTGTCTCTCCTGGGGACTGCCTGCTGTGACGTCAGGGCCTTGAGATACATAGAGATCTCAGCTCCATTAGATGGATCATCTTTCATTACCTAGTTTTTATTAGGCACATGCTCTAGAGAATTCAGAATTTGTCCATCTAAGCACTCAGCCTGCAGGAGCAGGCACTTGCTAGCACCAGGGACTTCAAAGACATGAGTCCATTATGKGTAGCCAACCCAGGGGACACATCACATGAACTTGCAGCAACTGTTCTCCTATTAGAGTGGATTTAGGGATGCCCAGGGACTGATAATACCCACTACTTCCAGCAACACAGAGACAGGAGGAGACATGTGATCTATCCCCAGAGCCAACAGGAGAAGGTTGTCAGCCATCTCAACTGACATTCCTGGACTTCTCTCCTGGAACTTCCACCAACAGGGTCAATCAAGACTAACTGAGAGGCTGGTTTTATGATGTGAACATGCATATATGTAAAACCTCCACATGCTGTTAGCAGTGACCTGACAATCATTCTGCTCATGTGCGAGCTCCAAAATGCCAAACCTCCACTCTAAAACTCTGACCAGAGGAGTGCTCTAAGTACTGGAGACAAAGCTGCATCTGTGCAGCTTTGACTATGTTGAGACTTCTACTTGAGGCTGTTATTCCTGAGCTCCGCTATCCTGGAAAATCTTTCAAAAATATTAATTTCCCTTTTCCTCATGTTAATTTGAGCTAAGACAAACTATTGTGGTGGCCAAAACTAAAGAAATTKTTTTTGTTCTAGCAGATGAGTAGATCAGGGTTTTGCACGGAAAACATGTCCTTCCTATCAGAACAGAGTTGTCTGCTTTCAGCAGATCAGATGTTTTCTCAGCAGGCCCATGAAGAATCATGAACTAGCCTAAGGCAAATCAAACTAATTTAATTTGCAGCTAAATAAGATTTAGGWGTGGCTTTCCTGATACAGACCTTCTGTTTCAGAGAAACTTCATTCCTACTTAGTCCTAATACGCCAATTTAAAATAACACCAGATGACAGTGATGCCCCTCCCTGGTCATATCCAATACTGCTGTGAGCAGAATCAAAATAGCCCATTTTACTGCAGCTCGTGTTATGCTGATGCTTTGTGACTATTTTTCTGTTGCAGGAGAGGCATTYAAGTAACCACAGGAAAAGAGAAATAAGCATTTAATTCTCAGAAAGGGCACACAGCATGGGTAAAACTTGAAGGAAAACAGATGCAGATCCTGTTTTGAAAGCACTGAGCAAATCAGTAGAAGCATTACCCTTGCATATATATTCACATTTTGAAAATAACCTCATTCTGAACTCCTAACCCTTAAAATACRCTTTTTCAGTTTGCCTTTTTACAGCTACATAGCTGCCATGCATAATTGAGCAGATTGCCCTGCTAGCTCCTGTATACAGCTTAATGGTCACAATCCTCTCSCCTCTCAGTGGTTCCTGACATTCAGGGGAACATTATCTCCTCTGTTCCTAAAAAGGGAATTCCCTGCAGCTAGGAGAAGGACAGACAGTCCCTAAAGGCCCTGGGGGCACCAGCTCTGCCACTTCAGCCTGCAGCTGGCTGCCTGCCTGGGTTGCAGCCTGGTGACCTGCTGTGAAACCCTGGACACTGTTGTGGGAGACACAGGGAGCAGAGGGTTAGCTAATTCTGCCTTGAGCCTTGTGGGGTTTTCACTTCTCAACTATTTTTAGCTGACTGAACAGCTGGCCTTGGAAGCCTGTTTACAGCCTGGAAAGTGTCTTTTTGCTAAACTGGGCTAGGTGTAAGAGCCCTGAGAAAGCCTTAACCCTTTGAGGCCCAGCTCTGAGGCTGTCTGAGATTTACAGGTAGAATAGAATTGCATGAGGAACCACAGATTAATTCAATGTCATGCAGACCTTTATATATATGTAAAACAGGCATACAAGCAGACATCTCCCTGGCTTTAATGTAGTCACAGATACCCTGCTGTTCTGGTGGCCTGTAACACTTAGCTCCCATACTGTAATCGAGCCTGGGGTTATCTTAACTGTGACATGAAAACACTTCCTTTTTCTTTCCCAGCTTGCTTTCCTACAGGTTAGCCAAAGTTATCTCTGTCTGGACTTTTACCTGCTCTGGCAAAAGCTATATTTTGTTTCCTCCTCCTTTATTTCATATTCATCATTGCTGGGGACAACAACACCTTGATCATATAAAATGACTATGAGGTGTGTCAATTCTTCCACTGCCACTTCTGCTGTTCCACAATAGCTCCTATACTGAAGAGACAATAACTCACATGAAGTTCTGCCACTGGCTTTGTAACAGAGACACAGAACTGCTCAGATCATATAAACTCAGTTCACGTTCTGGGACCCAACCCTGCAAACATGAATAGACCATGTCCTGTAACAGGGATTCATGCACTCTTTTCTCCTGCCTTAGGATCACTTTCARAAGTTCATCCCACCAGGAGGGCATTACGGGGAAGATGCTGATGGCTATGCCCACGGGCGGATGGTAGGAGGAATGCYAGCTGGGCAGCATGGCTCTGATAAGCAGCAGCATCCCGGTGTCCCTCCCAGGCCTGGAAGCAGAGGAGGTGCTAGAGACAGCGAAGGGGAGCATGCAGGGAAATCATCTGGAAGTGGTGGAGAAGGAGGTGACGGTGCTGAGAAAGGCAAGTATCTCTCTGCAAAACAAAAAATAGCTACAGCTATCAGACCATGTGGCAAGCTCAGTCTCATGGACAACCAAATGAATCTGACACCTGGATTGTTCCAATGTAAAGTCTAGAAGAGTTGAACTACTTTTAGTTGGATAGTTTTGTTTGTATGCTTCTGTGTTGCTCAATCATAGGCAGGAAGCAGAAATACCTTCCTTGACTGGACCAAAGAAATGATGGGAAAAACACCTGCTGAGCCCCTAAGACTGATACAGCAGTGGGCCAGTACAGCTATATCATGCCAGTGTAGCACTCCTTCCTTTCAAAGGTTTCACACTGACTGAAGCTGGAGAGAGTAATGTCAACTCTTTAGATCAGTAGTCTGATCTGAGTATATTGAGAGTATCTGAGCCCTGATATCAAATAAAAGCTTCTACCTAAACAAAGAGCACTTTTTGGATAATCTTTAGAAAGGAACAGCAATATTTCTAGAAGTTATCTGGTAACCACCACTGGGTCACTGAGGCAGTATCTTCACAAGTAAAAGTAGTTTTAATTCAATTTAGTCTTTGCATCATTTTATCCTCTGTTTAGTCTGGCCAGAAATCTCTAGAAACAAATACCTTGTGTAAGAATCAACAGATGAAATCAAAACTTTAATAGGCCCTATAGGTTTTTTCAAGAAAAATCAAATTTGCTTGGGAACCGGGAATAACTGGCTTGAGTGACCAAATGAATGACTTGTAAACCCCAAGATTTTTCATTTACATTCTGGAAGAATGCACATTTTATATCAAAATCAGCTTTTACATTTCCTGTGAAAAAGCAATCTGTGTAGACTCTTACAGTCTTCTTATAGGAGATTTTTCTTCATTTTTATCCTGCATGCAGGGAGAAGGAGGATTAATATCACCCTATAGCTTTCACTGTAGAGACAGATCCCAGATGCTTTTATGTTTCAACACTACCAATCAATTACTTGCTTGTAAACCACTTAAATACTTCACAAAGAAAGAGGGAAGTAGTTGTTTTTATTTTTTTAATGAAAATGAGAGTCTTGTAAAGTCTGCAATTCTCTGAAAGCAGGAATCACCAGGACTTGGCATGGTTTGATATAAGCAAGACAAAGAAAGAAGGTGAGACAGATTTGTTTCTAGCATCCCTGTTCAGAAGGGGAAAAAGATGAATGTCTGTTTATGTRAGCACAAAGAAAATGCCATGTTATGTCTGCTATGATACGACAKAAAAGTAAATTAAGAAATTAGATAGCATATTCCCTCATATAAAGCATCCCCCATGTTAGTGGAAGAGATGATGAGGTAAGGACTTCAGTTCTTTCTATATGAGCAACCAAAGAGAATAAAAAATTAGCTTTCAAATATATGCTTTAATGCAAATTCCTGGATAAGTGGYTCTTAGACTATGGTACACCTGTTTTTGTGGATAAGGGCAGAAGTGGTGTATGATCATCTTTTTTAAAAAGAAATCTAACCATAAGAGCTCGAATTGATCTAGGAGTTACAGAATCTGGAAATAAAGCTGGTGCCTCAACTTCAATAACAGAATACAGAAACACAATGCAGTTAGAGTGCCATCTAACTTTACCTTCCTCTGTTTACAGATGGAAAGTCAGGAGGCAAAAAAGTCACTATATTTAAAACTTACATTTCCCCTTGGGAACGTGCGATGGGTATCAGCCCTGAGGACAAAAGTCAGTTCAGCACGGACTTACTGTCATACAGTCCCAAAGCTGATTTCCCCCATTACAAGTCTTTTAACCGGTAAGTCTTCTTAGATATTCAATGCAGTTTATTTAGTAAGAGAAAACACAGTAACTCTGACTATAGCCCTCCTGTCTTGCATAAATAAGTTTAAATTGCATGTCATTTTGTTTAGCACAGTCTCCTGTGGATCAAATGTCTGGAAGACTACAAAGACAAAATGCAGTAAGAGCTAGAGATTTTAATTCAGATTATGGTCAAAAAACCTATGCAGTTGGGTAAGAGGACTTTAATTCTATTTCCCTTTCTTTCTCTTCCCATCTGACCAAAAGATTTAGCTTGCCACTGTTTTTTTACTGCAACCCTTCAAAGGTCAAGAGGTCAGGAAAAATATTTATGATCAGCAGAACTTCTCAGAACTTCATATATGAATCAGGATGTTGCTACTGTTTCTGATAAGAACTGAAAAACTACAACTATTTCTAAGGCARCAACAATTTTTTGTTAACCTCTCTGGTTAACAAAACCTGGTTTTGCCACCYGCCTCCATAGCCTCAGGACATCAGTACTTAGGACAAACTCACATCCCACTCATTTCTGCAATAATGCAGCCTCTGCCTGCTACATGTACAGAGTGCTAATAGGTGTAAGAGGTTTATCATTCGATGGAGATTGATGCAACAGGGGTGAAGGAAGTGCACAACAGCGTATGTGTGTGTTTACATAATTTTTAGTACATGGGCCATGGATATATCTATGTTCTCCTCAAGAATTTGTTGGCCAGTCAACTGCAACAGTAGCAAAATTTAGAATCTTGATACAGAACTTTGACTACTTATTTTGTAAATCCTGTTGTTTACCTGCGCTCCATTTGCTAACTCCATGTATTCTCTTATGCCAGGACTGCCATGCCTTATGGGGGTTATGARAAAGCAGCCAAACGGATGACCTTCAAAGTGCCTCAATTTGATATCTGCCCTYTGCTCCCAGAATCTCTCATGATATATAATCAAAATTTCAGCAAAAGACCCTCCTTCAACAGAACCCCAATACCTTGGATGCCTTCAGGAGACTTCTCAGACTACCCTACTGCAGTCAATGTGCCAGTGTGTGGTGAAACAGAAGAGCTGTAAATCCCCACTGCCAACACCTTACCTTTTTTCTCAACCCTTTCTGCTAGCAAGTTGATAGTAAGGAGCAGAAAAGTGCAACTCTAGTTCTGTCAGCCCTTCCTTTCTTTTGCTCTTGGCCAAGACAAGTTCCTAGCAGGTTCTAAACTTCTCTTCACCATGTTGTTAATCTGTATCAGACACAGTTTGAGGAAAAGGAGCTTTTTATTCACCAGCAACAGGCCATAAGAGGCCAAGACTAAGGAAGTGTTTYTCTGTACAGCAATGCTAAATGCTGCCTGTCTGATTGATAATAAACCTGTTTTGTCATATATCAAGAAAAAATAAAACACCAAGATGAAAACAGCTTTTGTGTTTTCTCCTTAAAAAGTGTTGCAATATGAATTTGAGGATTAACAATAACAGAAGTTTCAATCTTACAACTAGACTATTAGCTTGGGAAGAAAGATCAGGGATTGACAGGGATGGTCATAAGATTTATGTACATCCAGGTGGCTTGGATAAATACTGCCAAAATGGTGGGGAAGAACGATGACTTTGAGAGGAAATTAGAACAGCATCAGAGATGAAATAGCAAGTCAGCTGGTCAGCAAAACGAACAGCTTAARGTATTTCACTGCTACCTAAGATTCCCCAGTTCTACAAAGAACAAATCAGGAGACAGCTTAAGCAGTTTTTTGGTCGCTTCTTTTTTAGTTTTTTTTTTTCCACAGAGATCATAAAGTCAATAGGTTGAGATGGAACAGGGGCACATCCAAGTGAGACAGATTGCCCATAGCTACAGAGCAAGAAAAGAAATTATTTAATAACAACAAGAATCCACAATGAGGCCAGAAATTTAGTAAGTCAGAGGAAATTTCAGAGAAAACTAGGTATATTAAACAAAATATTCTCCCACTAAACAAGCCATTTATTGTCTCCCCTTTTCTGACGCAGATTTTRGACTACTGTAATATAGAATTCCATGATTTTTTTTTATTTTTTTTTTTTTTAAGGTGAAATACATTATGCTTTCATGGTAAATATGTCAGGAAGAGCAGAAACAAGATAGTGTGGTAGTAGGATGTCATGGTCTATTTTCAGTAGCAGGTGCTCCAGCTCACGGGCCAGTTAAGGAATGCCAAGGTGCAGAGAGGGCTGGCTGCTCCGAGGAGGCGCTGGCCCCAGACAAGCACAGCACAGATCTCAGGCCCACACAGAAGACAAGAGTGCAGGCCAGCACCTCTACAACATTGTTCAGACAAGGACCTCAGGACCCGGTTTGAGTGTGAAAGGGATTTCTGGGCCATAAGTGGATGAAGGTCCCACATGAGATTAGTCAGGTCAAGGAAGGGCTGCATACAGGGTACACACAGGACGACAGCAAAATGCTTGGGAATTCCAGTAGAATCACAACCACTTGAGTTCTACTGTTTCATAGAAAAAAACCACTGAATAAAATAGGCCCTTAAACACTCAGACACAGGTAAGGAATACATGCAGAAATAGCACAGTGCTCTCTGGTGGCGTAGTTTCAAAGTTCCCAGGTAGAAGGAAGGCAGCATGGTCCTGCAAGCAGAGAAGGGGCTGGGGATATACCCAAAGCTGTCTCCAGTTCACAATATACTACTGGACAAGGGGTTTTGTCGACACACYCCATTAACCCAAACTCTAAATGGGAATAAAAGCTGCAATGTCCTTGAAATTAGTTTTATATCACAGCAAATTATTATTGCTATAATTCATACTTGTAAACTAAGAGGTTCCCTCAGTTTTGGTACATCTGCTTAATGAGGCATATAGCTCTTCTTTTGCCAGTGCACTTTCAATCTCAAATCCTGTCAAGCAGGATTTATGTGCTTTACTTTTAGTACARAATGAGAAATACATTGCATGTTGTAGAACAATTCAGACAACTATTGTCTTGTTGTTTACACAGTCCAAATTACATGCTAGTTTAGTGTTTATTCAAAGTAACATTACAAGTGAGAGAAAAACCAGTAATCCAAACTCTGTCTCAAAAATAATTAATTTTAAGTAAGGCTTGCAGCTACTGTAATGAGGGCAGTAGTTTGTCCTAAATGATCAAATATTTAAAAAGAAGTAAGAAATAGTTCCTGCTCTTTGTCTTCCTTGGGCTGTGATGTAGACTCCGGGGAATTGCCTATGTCAGAGAATTGTTTATATTGGGAATTAGAGGATTTTACAAGATTTAATTACAGTGGATTTTCTCCCACRTAGTAGAAGCTACAGAATGGAAAGTCAGTCATCTGCTTTTAAGCAGGATCATCATAGTTAGAGATAAAAAAGAACAAATTATTCATCCTATCCTCTTGAAAAGGCTATAGTTCCCTTATATAGGATATACTGGATATTAAGCTTATACTCCATRGAACAGCAGCTAAAAATCCATTTAATAGAGAGGGGCTGACCCTTGAAAAAACAGATTGCATAGAATTTTGTGACATTCAGATCTTTCATTCAAAAACAAAATGTTCACACATTTTTGGTTATTTACACCATAATTTCTAGGAATACTATTTTACAGTTTCCAAGCTTTGAAATGTTTCTCCTTTATGAAGACAACTTCTATAATAAAGAATCCAAGCCATGATAAAAGTACATTAAAAAATAGTGCCCACATATTAATGTAAAAGGAAAGCATCTAACAGAAACTCAGCAATACTATCCAGAAATAYGGACTCAGATGTTTTAAAACCTTACCTGAAGTTACAGCTGATGGCATAAATATTCGGCAGGTAGTAGCACAGTTAGCACGCTTCTCCGTGTTGTGAAGAAAATCTTCCATTTGACTGCACTGTAGTSCCTAATCAAAGGGAACAGTTTGTCTTGTTACTGGCAGATCATTTAGAGGAGATGGCTTTGTCRTTAGACTTAGTCTCTCTGAAATAAAATCTGTAAGAGTTTCAGGCTGTTAAGAGAGTATGAGCTTTGCCTTTTCGACTCTTCTAAAAAAAAAAAAAATCATACTGTGACTATATAAAATGTATTCACTTTTCTTATACAAGATGGCAGGCACCAGACAGCCTAGAGCCTGAATATGGTATTTCTGCTGCAGAGCAGAGATCTGCACTTGGCCATCCCTCCGTGGGAAGCACAGCTTTGTGGCACAAGGCTCCAACTTGCAGTTCCACRGCAGGGAGGTTTCTTCCTAGCTAGCTTGTCTGCAAGTATGTGTGCTCTTCCACAGAAGACTGCTCCAGGTGTGAYCATCCAGAAAATGTCCTACTTCCAAAGGACTGCCCCTTGGCACAACTGTCTGCTGTTAACACTGCTCTGGYAACTTATAGGGGCCACTGCTGACCATTAGCAGCACATGTACGAGTCTCTCTTGATTGAATATTATAAGTTTACAAGCCATCCTGCTGGCTCACAGCACTTTAAGACATTAATATGCAATCTTGTCTATGACCAAATTTCTGGCTCAAGCCAGAAASATAACAAACATTTGCCTTTCAAAAATCCACAGTGAACAAATAAATGCATAAGGTGATTATAATTCTGGTTATAAGTTCTTCAGGTGCCAAATCAAAATAGTTATTCTTCCTGGTTCTTGTTACTTGGAACAATTGTTTTCTGGAAATTCAGACAGAGACAGCACAATTACATTACACAAGGCTGACAAAGGTCTCAACTCTTCCCAGGTTCAGACATGAGCCAAGGGAAGCATCATTGCTTTACTCCAGGTTCCTGCATTTGGAGCAAGGGAGGAAAAAAAGCATACAAGGAGCACTGAAAAAGCTAGCCACTAAGCAATGCTCCAAAATATCCCTCTACACCAAAGGGTAAATAAGGACTCTGTGGACTTCTYGTTCTCACTGGGAGAAGTTTCTGCTTTAAGCAACAATCTCATTATACATCGTTCACTGCAGGGAAAACAAAGTGGTCCCTGGAAGGAGGGACAAACAAATGAGAAACTTTCTGCTGGCCAGCCTAAGGACACCCTATGGGCCTTGTGGCACAGGACCTCCCCTGCTCACAGATGCTATACAAATTCAATTACACCGAGGAGCGCCTCTGTCAAACCCCACAGTGCCTGGCTCAGACATGCAATTACTTCCATATTCTATTACAAAAACAGCCATAATTTCATGGGCCTGAAGCTAGCACATATTCAGGGCTTCATTATATCTACTCTCTCTAAAYGTTTCTCTTAATTATCTTTGGTCCCTAAGAGAGGCTTGAGGCCTTCCTCATTTGCTTTCTCTTCCACTATAGTTGGTTTGATTCCCAAAGAAGAAGACTGAAAYGGTATGGGAAGACACAACAAGTAAACAAGTATTCTTCCAAATACACTAACTTTTTTTTTAGTGGTTTTAGTGGTTTAGAAATGCCATACTAACAGCAGCAGCATGAACACTATTGGAGATACATATTTACAAACAGTACGCTTTGAGGATTTGCTCTAGGCAGAACAAACAGTCCCAGTCCCCCAGGACCACTCAATGCATCTGGTACACCACTGACAGGATACCCGAATTATCAGAAGCTGACAATTCTGGCATATATCTTTTAGATGCAGAACACCGTGCATCAACTCACTTCTCTTCGATAACAATGGGCTCAACAACTAAACAAAAAGAACTTCCTGTACACTTACAGAGGTGGCGGCACTTCTCTAAGGATTGCTACAAAAGCTSTATCTGTCAGGTGTTGGGAACACTGGAAATAAGAGTAGAAAAGAAAATTTATTAACTCTTATGTCTTCATGTTTCAGTCTGAGTAATTAATACCATTGTTTATCCAGGCACCACTGAGATACCCACTGGTCATGGAAATAGTCCCTTAATTCATCCTCTCCCTATGTACATGATTCTGAATTCTAGAAAAACCCATTCATTTCAGTGATCTTGAAACGTTTTTCTTGGGTATCACCAAGAATACTGTTATGCCAGAGTTCATACTAACAGAGTTCATACACACACCAGTCTGCACTGGTGACAGGAAAACCACATACTGCAATGTACTGATGGGGGTACATCAGCGGGCAGCTGATGCAGTTCAGGGCATGTGAGTTCAATAATAACTGTACATGTTGTCTAGTATTCAGAAAATCAAACTACAAATTTCTAAAATAACTTATTCGAATTTTCCCTCATCTTGAGATGGTCCAATTAACACCTGAGGTATGTGGGATGTTGCACACACCATGTTTTGGCTCTGACCCGTCAGCTAACTCAGCTCACATGAACTACAAGCAAACTTTTGCTAGACATGAACGTGTCTGACAGTTTCCTCTGTTTCCAGCCGTGCTCCGCAGCTATCCCTGCCCATTCTCCGCAGTTGTTAGCACTCCTTTAAGCGCCGGGCCAGCACACCTATTTGTTTTGCGGCAGAGACACCCCCGTTCCCTCAGCCGAGCCGGCTCCGCCCCGCCCCGCGCCCCCTCAGCCCTCTCGCCAGAGGAGGCGCCCGCCGCCGGCGCGGCCCGCGGCTCTCGCGGGAACATGGCGGCTCTCGCGAGAGGCGGATGGCGCGGCTGCCCGTAGCTATGGCAGCGGGGGATGAGCGCGCCCGGCGGGACCCGCGCGTGGGGACAGGTAGGGACTGAAACCGCCCCTGGAATACTGGGGATTCCTCTCCTCTCGTCCTGGTCCCTCGGGACAAAGCACGGCCAGACGCGGCTGTTCGCTGGCTGCTGGAGCGGGTGCCCGGAGCCCTGCCGGTGCCGACCCCCCCTCTCTGCAGCGGCGCAGCCCCCGCCCGCCTCGGCCGGGCCGCAGCGGGGTCTGTGCGGGACTCGGCCGGGCCCCAAACCCAGCCCGATCTCCGGCGGGACTGCGGGCACAGGGCCCTTCTCTGCACGCCCGCACAAGAGAAAAGGAGTAGCAGGTATGAGAAGAAGATGATACTAGCGGCTGAAAAGGTATTTTATTAGCGGGGGTCTTTGAACTAATAAGAGATGTTGCATTATCTTGGTTAATTATCGAGGCGTGATCAGCTGCCCTCGTTAAAAGTTAAACTTGCWTAGGAGCTGCTGTTGGTTAGAAGAACCTCCTCAGCATTTAATTTACTATGTTGGTCTAAGGTAGGCAAAACCATGTGCTTTTTTTTTTCTTCTCCTTTAAAAGACAGCAGAAGCTCTTTGCTTTTCCAGGGTCTTATTTCTCTTGAAACCTTTCTTTCAGTAGAAGGATTATGAGTGGACATTCATGAGGATTACAGCCATAAATAGAAGCCATAACAATACGTACTCTCTGGTTTTAAAAAGTTGCAGRCACAATGGCTTTCTGGTCTTTCAGCTACGTGAACTTGTAGTGGGTATTATAGTGGCTGGGTGTGGGAAAAAGATGCAAGAAGCTTTTCAGATTTCAAAACCMATTCTGAGTGTTTTAATCATGGGGAAAATATGCGTGTGAAAAGGGAGGGAAAATAGTTATGTATTTTTCATGCAGCTTGAAAGAAAGACTTATGTACTGTAAAAATCTTTCTAAGCTTGTGGTGTTTTCAGACTTGAAAAAACCCTACAACTGAAAGATTTTGTGCTGCAATATACTTGACATTGAATAGCAGTTTTGGAAAACAATAGCCATATAGATAGTCTTCTGTTTGCTTCCAGAGGGAAGGAAAGTACTGCTGTGCTAAGAACTCGGCTGGTGATTTGAATATGACAGCTTTTAAAAATAATTTAAAAAAAGGTATTATGGGCTGAAAAATATTTGTCAGCCTGTTGAAATCTGTTCTCATTTAGGAAGTGATAGCAATAATAACAKTTTAACTAGACAGGATACTCCGTATGCTCTATTTCATCACCTAATCAAAACCATATCTAATCAAGCTTGCTTCATGTCATTCAGACTGAATTAAATAGGAGCTTTAATTTTTTTGCTCGTTTGTTTCTTCCTCACCTGGGTGATGTCAGCTATGAAGCCTTTTGCCAAAACGTTCTTATGGTGCAGTGAGGAGTAAGGGTGTGCTTGATATGTCCAGTGCAGACAAACTTACAGTTATCCCAGATAATTTAGAAATTTTGGAGGGCTTTTTTTTATGCTGGTGACAGCTGTAAAAATATTTCAGTTCATTTTTTTCAGGCATTGCAGGTAACAAATATGTCAGTTCTTCTCTTATTTCTGGGTTAAGAGTCTATTTTGAGACTGTAGKCACAAGTTCGTTAAAAAGGATAATGGAAATTTAAATCCTCTATCTAGTCTTGGAGATGTTATTAGGCATTAAGCCTTCTTAGGCGAGTTTTCATGGAGAGTACATAGAAGAGAAAGTGTGTTTATTTCCCAGTTGGTGGAGCTTCAAAAAGTTTGTTACCTTGAGAGKCTCATTGAGTTTGAGGGTTCTGTAAACATACCTGTGTAAAGAACAGTTGTGGCTGTCCAGAATCACTTTTGGTCCAACTRTGCAAAATGCAACAGATGGTATGAAGACTGAGGTAAGAGGATGAAAGAGTAATAAAAAGTCACAACTATTGTTTGGTTTTGTTTGTTTTTTTTTTTTTAAATCTGCTTATCTAACTTCGGGACCAATAAAAGTGTCTTATAATTAACATGCCTGCTGATACCTGTAGAACTTATTAGTCTTTTCATTTTTCCTCATACAGCCTTCTGAATACCTTATACATTCTTCAGTTTCCTGACATATGTTCCACACACATTTGTTCACACAGTTTATTTTAATTTGTTCTCTGAAATGCTTCTTATTTGATTTTAATTTCTTTATTTTCTGTCAGTAGTGGTTACAGTCACAATTCCAATGTCATTTTGTATTCTGTCACTGAATGTCATTCCCTAGAATAGATACGCAGTGCTTGATGGTAGAGAGCAGCAGCACAAAATTTTATTACTGTCAAAGATTTTTTGATCCACTTGTTTGGATCTCTCTATTGGTCCTGTTAACTGCAAGTCAAGCAAGGGGCAATCCCCAGTGTTTAGGATTTTGCCTTCCTCTGTAGGCAGCCCTGTTCTCTCAGCTTACACTCTGTGTGTGAGACTGCTGGGGGAAACCATCTACTGGTGTGATCTGGACACTTTCTAAAACAAGTGACACAATTTAGTAGGTCTCTTACTGTATCTCTTGACATGGAAGTTTAGCATGCAGTTTATTTCTTCTTTTTTTCCATTATGTCATTTGATGCATGGGGTTTCTTGTTCTGTGAGCAGGGTAAGTTGGGTTTGGGTGCATCTCACCAGCATGTGAGACCCCTGTCTATGGACACTCATGTTTACCCAAAGTAGGATATGACTTGGTCATGCTACTCTGGTTTTATAGCAATAGACTATTTACCATCTTAATTACTCAGCTTAAAGATCTTTGTACAATCATTCAGCTGGGAAGTTAACCTGTCGTCCTTTTCCAAATGTTACAGTAAATGCTTTATATCTGGAGTTTTTGGAAAAGGAAGGAAAAACTTCAGTTTATCAACACCTTAGTAAAAGCCAAGGAACCTGCAAGGAAGGCAGGAGGCTCTTATTTTTTGATTATTTCCAAGATCACTGAGTTGTATGTATTCTGTTCTAGTCTTAAATATTAGAAGTAACATTTCATGTTCATAGAGTGTTCAACTTTCAATAGATTTTGTTGTCTAGTTCCCTAAGTATGTGAAGTAAAGGTAATCTTAAAGATATTACATTAAAAGCTGGTGTGTCTGTTCACAAATGGAGTACTTTGGTACCTGCTGAGCGTTTAATGTGATTGCTCCCAAGATAGTCAGAGGCAAAGGAAAGAGCTAGACATGGTTTTGTCTAGCTTAAAACCATTTTAGTTCAAATTATGAAAGCATGTGGAAAATTATGTACTGTTATGGCATAATATGTACTTTCTCTGTCTGACATAATTTTGAAGAAATACTGTAAAAATATTCCTCTCCTCTAGTATTATTCACAAAAACTTGTAAATTAGTCCATTTCTGAATTGAACCTGTCTGAAAGTAATAAAAYTCTTAAATGTTGCTGCTACAAGTATTGTTTAAACATTTTGACTACCAATATGTCATAACAAGTTGGAAATTAAAGTTATTCCTTTTATAGGGTACTTTTGACAATTTTTTTCAAAACCTTCAGCCTTAAGAAATGTACCTTTCAACAAGTTGTCTGAAGATCTTTAAGCAGGACTGTGAAATTGCAGCTTTAAGACCTGCATATTAGTGTCTCTTCTTTCTTGTCTTTTCTTTATTAATAAAACCCCTGAAAGCTTTATACTGGTACAGAGKAAATTGTAATTGCGTATCTGAGAGTCAGAAGTAACCTTTATCCATGGAAGGGTATGTTGTGCTACTAGTGGTATAATTTTCACTGTTCCTTTGGTCTGGAGATGGTAGCTGTGGAGAAAGAGATTTCTTCTGTTTGTTCATTTTTCCCTTACGTTGCTGGAGTTGTTTTCAGAAAGGGAAATTGTCATGTTGAATTTTGAGTTTGATGGACACAGGACTAAGCCTGACAAATCAATTTGCAAAGGCCAGGGCTGTCAGATGATAATAGCTTGCCTTCATTACCGACCAGTTTAGATTTGAACCCATGACCTAGAGGTGAAAAGCTCAGTATTATATTATGAATCCTCTGATCTATCCATATGTTCTCTTGTTTAAAGTCCCAGTAGTCCTCTTAAACAGAACATGCAGTAAATATTGAGCATAATTTGCACTTGTAAATATTAGAATAGTGTCCATTCCAGTTGTCTGCTGTGCGTGTGAGGACACTGCAGTTAAATATAGTAACAATTTCTTACACTCTCTGGCTTTTCATGAGAAACCCTCATACAAACCCAACCATATGGCAAAACCCAGCATTATCCTAAAACCATTAACAAAGAACCTTTTGCTGCCATTAACAGGAAAATGAATCTACAGCTCTAAGTAGCATACTGGGAGTTATTAATAACGTCAGACTACTGCTAAGAAAATGAACTTAAATATCATTATAAAATATCATTAGGAGCTGAGTCATCCCATCAACACTTCTGCATGTTGTATCCAGGTTGGTATTTATCTATGAAAGCCTTTTCAGAGTATATTATCTTTATTACTGGTCTACTTTCTTCTTTGTTGATTATCTTTAATGCTGTAAAAAAGTATAATGGAAAACCATTTATGGATTTCATAAAATAGATTAAAAAAATTTTGAAGTGTGCAGACAGGTGCTTGTAAACAATTTTCCCATTCATTCTGAGGTAAGATGTTCCCAGGCAACTACTGAACAGGAGGAGATCAGCAAATGTAGATACTTGGGCAAGTGGTTCTTAGTTTCTAAGGCTATTGGGACAAGTTATTGTCTGCAAGTCAGAGTTTCAGTGAGCTACAGAAATAATAAAATTAACATTTGTATGTATTTGGATTGTCTTTTTATCTTCTTATCCCTTCTCCTTCAATCCTTAATCTCATTCTAGTTTGTAGCAACAGACGCTGCTGTGTCTAAGGATTGACCTGTGGCCAAATCAAATATAAAGAGGTGAATTTTCCTACTTTCCCCTCACGAYCAGAGCAAATTAGAGCTATTTCCTCTATCTGACCATTAATTTTCATGTAGTTTATAGGAACATAATTATTTTTGACATCTCTGGGGGTTTTATTTCAAAATGTTGGAAATTAGTCAACTGATTCAAGAGGTATTGGAAGGAAACCTATTTTCATCAGATGCTTCTATGGGCAACAAAAATAAATTACTGCCTAGTTACTAGGTGAAACAAGGCATATGATTATGCTGTCTGACGTATCCTTGGTCCCGTTTGTTTTCTCTCCCATTTTCAGCTAGAGCATCCCTCTTGGAGAAGTACTTTCCTTTTTGTATGGCATTTCTGGTAGACGGGATGTGAGCTGTATTTCTTTTGTAATATTTTTTTCCCCCACTCCTTTCATGGTACTGCAGTCATCTTCCAGGGCTTCTGTCATTGAAAGCAAAATGTCTGAATCCTTGGAGGTTTTTGAGAATTGGAGAAATTAGGATTTTAAAACTCATAGATACAATTTGTGAATGTTTCCTTCTTTCAAATATCTCTCTAAACCTGACACAATGCTGTTTTATGTTGGKTTTTTTTTCTTCTTGATGCAGATAAGATTTCACTGAATTATGATTGTCTGTAAAAGTGTGGCAGAACATGAACCTTGGTGATCTTTTAACTGTTTTGCAAAAGGTGCTGGCTTGTTMCATTCTGCCATAATTGATTTCATGTGTGCGTTTGATCAAGCATGCAGTCCTTCAATTTGAAGGCTAGAAGTCTGGCTTTTGGAATTATTTTCCCCTTTGTCTTTTACAGCTCTGAAAAATTAAGTCAGTTAAACCTCAGCTGCTTTCCCATCGTATTTAAATTGGAGCAGTGAATGTGGGTTTATTGTAGATATGTTTTTACAATGTTGTCAAGCTTGCTAGATGGTATTTAGTGCCACAAACTGGCACAAAAGAGGGGGTTTCAATATGTGCATTACAAATAAGCAGTAAGTAACTACTGGTTCAAAGGTAGGTGAACTGTAATAACTAATGATCACAAATTAGTGTTTTGACTAGAATGCCTTTTTCATGGTACAGTTTGGCTCATCAGAATTTATGCAGAGGTACACTCTGCATATTGTATGTGTGGTGGGAACAGTTTGCATATGAGAAGGAAGGAATCAAGGGGAAATTAACTTCTTTTTTTCCCTATCTGCTCATTTATTTYTAATACTTGGTAAATGTAAATCAGTATTTGTAGTAGATAATGTTTGGTGGATGTAATTCTTATGGTTTCATTTTTTAAAAAATGGTATGTGGTTTATTACATTTTGAATTTTGGAAATAATGAATGGACTAAAAATATGTGAGAGTGATTCAGACGTGAAAGACTGTTTGAAGAGGAGGAAACTTAYGTAAGTATTTCCACAAAACATGGAAATAAATGTATTCTGGGAAATAGTTAATCACTGAAGTGTGTCACAAAGCAAAGGATAGCAAAAGACTTTATAATCCTCTGGTTTGTATTCCCAGTACAATGAACTTACAAATGGATCAATAAACAACAGCTAATGCATCTCAGCATGTTGGTACATGTGCTGTTACTGTGACATGGAAACAGGTTAATGTCCTCAGTAGATCTGCATGTGGTTCAAGAAAATAGGTCATGGTAGAGGAAAGGGAGGGAAAATTAAAAAGAAAAAAAAAACCTTGKTTTTTTTACGCTGCCTGTTCCTTAAAACTTTTTCATTATGCTGTATCTGAGGTGTGCTAATGGACAGCAAAACTTCATAAACATTGTGATAGTAAATAAACTGCAGCACTCTCTCTGATGTCTGTTATGGWCACTTAACACAACAGTCTATGCAGTACTTGTAACAGATAATATCTGGGGAGCTTATGTAAATACTTTTGAAGTATGTTAAAAAGCCATTGCCGGCAAAAATGTTAGGATTCTGTGATTATGGATGCTTGATAGATTTTAATTAGAGGTTTATTTATTTCTCTCAAAGCAAATCAGGCAAAACCACTGTGGTGTGAGTTTGGCAATATTGCCGTTTTCTTTGATGTGTTTTTATGATATTCCTAATTTGTGTAAATTCTTAAAGACAGACAACTTCCACAAACATTACAGGGAAGTTTTTTTAAAACTTCATTTTAGATACTTTTCTTACAATGCATTGCTTCAGGAGAGGATGGAGAAGGAGAGAATGTTTATTTCCTGCTAGGAAAAACTAGCTGGGTTAAGATTGTGGTTTTATTATGGAAATAGCCCTCTTCTAAGAAATAACTTCTGTTGTCCAAATGTGTTTTCTTTAAGGGCTCTTCATTTTTGGGATAGAAAGTTCAGTAATATAAAATAGTTTAAATAATTTAGTAATGTATTTCTTCAATCAGTCCGYTTATTGTTAATAATTGTAAGTCATATTCAGCTGTATAATTAACAGAAAAATTAAGTTATTTAGCACTTACACATTATGTTTTTCTCTGTTCACTCTCTGCATGTGATGGATTCTCCTCTGCCTGTTTGTCTGATGTTGCAGCTGCAGCCTTTAAAGTTACCTGGGCAATTCCACTGTATTCAATTCTTGCATGGTAGGAACCAGCAGCAATSACAGGCAGAAGATGGTAGAGTCTTGTTATCTCCACTAGAGGAGAGGCCTTCTTAGGCTTAGGGATCAAGAGGGACATTTTCAAATTGAAGTTGCTTTTTCTGACTGCATAGCTTCAGGAACATTTCTCGACAAAAGCAGCAGTGCTGGGAAGATCCTATTTTTCAGGATTATTCTGCAAAGGAATAYTTGAGATTTGGTAGGTTTTGGGAGAGAAAACATGGAAAATATATGAATATTGCGATCTCATGCCCAACTGAATTGCTTAATTCTCTTCTGAAATACGATACTTCAAGTATCAGTTACAAATTTGTTTTGTTTTCTTCCTCTGATAAGGAGTGTATGTACTGTTTGTACAGGAGTTATGATTGAAATGCCATTTGTCAATAAATTTTAATCTTTGATTTATTTCTTGTATGCATAATAAATAAAAATTACTTGAAGTTGTTTGAACAAGAATCGAAAACCTAAAATAAAATTCCTCATGAATCCTATGCGCTTTAAAAATCTTTGGATTTTTTTTTTAATTTGGATTTTCATAGTAGAAGACATCAAATACTAACTTGTTTGAATATTGTTTTACTTCATATGTAGCTGTCTCTGGTAGGTCTGAAAATGGTTGTGTTGTAGCACTTCCCTCATGTTTCTGCTRTCCCACTTTATGCTAATGGTATCAGTAAAAACAGTGGAACAATATTCCTGGTTGTTCCTTGGCTTTCCTCCTTCCTGTCCCAGCTTATCAGGAGTTAATTTGAGTAATGACATATATGCTAAATGCCAGAGCCCATATTCTTATCCAAAGATGTGAATAAATTATGATACTCATCTTTGGCTGTAATTTGGAATGGCCTTGAGTATTAATAGCACTCAGATTTTGATTATTACTTCAATAAAACAATGAGAATACTRTTCTTGAGGTGAATTCTGAGAATTCTCAGTGGCAATTGCTTGTTTTCGGCATACTAAATTTTCAGTCCTTCTGTGTAATGCCAGCCTATTGAGCTGATATGGGATTGCCAATATGTCTTCGCTTTAAACAGAACTTAAAAATGTCTTCACTTGTCCAGCCAAACTAATGTTCTCATTTGGTTTGTGAAAATAACTTATAAATGTGAAGKAGGAACTTTCCTTAGGAAGCATGTGAAGTATGTTATTAATTTATGGTCTGAAACTGAAACAAGAAAGGTTCTGACTGGTGCTAAGGAAGATATTTCCCCCACTCCATTGACAGCCATGCATTTGAGTAAGAGGCTGTCCAGTTAACATCCTGAGAGGATTTTAAGTCTCAACTGGATAAAGCCCAGAGCAACCTGATCTGACCTCTTAGCCATGCTTTCAGTGTGAGGTTAGGATAGAGACCTCCTCTGGGATCCTTTCTAGCCTCAGTTATTCTGTGGTTCTGATGTATTTGTTGRTCACAGTCATTTTCAGCATTCTTTCTTCTTTACTGCATGAGCTGTTCATTTGGAGTGCTCAGTAAATTCCTTTGGTAAGAGTGACATCAGATGAGACTGGAGAATTAGAGGCACCAGCTCAGGAGGAAAGGGAGTGCAGGCAAATTGCTGTGCCAACTGTCTTGATAAGCAGCTGAGGCTGTGGACAGATTAACTCCTGCTTTGAAGAATATTTCTGTGAAAATTTAGTATGGATTAAGTTATTTTCCTAAGAGGACGTAACCAAACAAATAAATTCTTCGTTCTAAATTTTAATAAACTATGCAGGAACTTAATTAAACAAACATTAATTTTTGTACAAGAAATAGAGGATTCTCACAGATATTGCATAATATTCAGAACAAATCATAACTCTTAGTAGGACACAGCATAACTTGGATATAATGCAGGCAAGAAGAATTAAAGCAAGGGAGCTTGCACATTTTTTCTTCTAATGAAACAGGCAAAATTTCAGACGTTCCAAAAGAGTTTAGCAGGAAGCCACTAAGGCATTGTATAATTTGCTTGTTGCTGAGRTAGTTGCTTCAACTAAACTTTKTTTTTTAAATTTTAAATTTTGTTAGTGATATAAACAAAGGAGGCCAAAAAGACATTTTGTTAAATTGCAGTCAGCTGTCAAGCAGACTGAACTGCATAAATGTTTTTCAAGAATAGCATTGTCAGTTACTTTTGATTCTTTGCATATAAAGAAAAAATGTATTTAGATTTAAATCTCTTTGGGAGATTTTTTTCTTTGACACTATAAAAAATTCTTTTGTCTTCAGAGTTGTCATGAGATAGGAAAAATTGTAGAAACATTCATATTTTATGCCTACAACTAATAACATTTTATGAAGAGGTTAATATCTGCTTGAGGTTACAGTGGGGAGGAAGAAGTCTTATTTCTCTATCCAGTAATATTTTTTTGATGAAACTAATCCTAGACTTAGGCTAGTTTGGTTTGAAATACCCACTTTACATTTTAGTGCTATCCTTTGGTGTGGGATGRTGATCTAATAGTTGATTTTCATGTGCGTGCTTTTACAGAGAGCTCCAGGTTGAGTGCCTGCATGCCTCAGCAGAGCTGCTGGCTCTGCTCAGGGATGTTCTGCATTGCTGGTCTGGTTTGCCAATTTACTCCAATATAAGGAGGTGATGGCAGTGCTTTCTACTGTGAATGCCAAAGTGAGATCCAGCTGCTTGTTTTGGACTGCACACAGGTGGTAGAAACTGAAAAACTAAAAATAGTTAAAAAATACCTTGCCTCTTACTTTTCCTAATAATGATTTGATATCTGTTGTCTCACATGATGACTGTAGSCAATAAATAGAATTTTAGCATGTAAATTAGTGTTTGATTTTTTTCTTCCTCTGCCCACTCCCCTTATTTAGGTGTGTAGTCATGCAGTTTTAATTCTGCCAACATCCTTTGTTCTTAAAAAAAAAAAAATCCAAACAGATACAGTATAGAGGAAAGTGGTGTCAAATGAAACAAAGGATCTCTTCAATTCTCCCCTTTTATATGAATATCAATCTGTTTAGTTTGTGTGGGTTTTTTAATTTTTTTTTTTTCTTTTTTTGGTGCGGAGATAAGTTGCCTTGGCTGCTTACCAAAGGAATTTTCCACTGACTGATAATATTGCCACATAAACGAGAAGCAGTGATCATGGTTTTGAATCTGTTAAGGACTAGTGAAGGCCAGCATTGAGGTGCTCTAAAGCAGTTGTGGAAAAATTCTCCATCTTGATAAACCCTCAGTGTCTTTTAAAGAAGGCCAGCATTTTTACCTTATTATCCATGAGTGCCCTAACTCAGGACAGCGTGAAGGCTCTTGGTTACTAGTTCTGTYGTTAATAGTGCTGTCCTTAACTCTTCATCTCATAAGCAGTTTACCTGCTCAGAAGAAATAGAAAAAATAGCACAATGAATAAAACGTGTGTTTGCAACAGTAGCTGATATGTCTGATATGTAGGTCTTTCTTTGTGGTTTTCCAGTCAGCTTTCACAAAGGATTTTATTAYTGATCTGGTAAAAACATAATAATGCTAATGGAACACTACATAGATCAGTCTAGACAAAGCCAATTGCTTGGATTCTGACTTTTGAAACATGGACACTTGTAACTTGTTATATTAGTCGGAACTTCCCAAATAAGATAATGGTCAAACAGGTATATGTGTCAACTTTTTTCTTCTATGAAACAGAAGCACAAAGTCTAATTACTGATTGTTCGTTCGAGTGTTCAGCACTATTTGCAGGGTATAATTATGCCGTTGATTTTAGAGAGGGAAAATTATGTTCTTCTGCCTCAAAGGCATTCACTTAAATATCTTGGTTTTTGAATTGAGGGACAGAGGGTGGAGCATGTACATGGGTTTGCCTGTCATCTSTGTGTTCTTTGGGAAAGGCACTGGATTTGGCATTGCATTTCTCTAAGCTTACTTGGACTTAATGTCACAAATTTTCCCATTGGCAGACTGAGGTCTTTAAAATCATGGTTTTGAAAATTGAAAGTTGAAATAGGAAAGTTATGATGGCTACCGAAAATCCATTTGATATTTTTATAAAGAAACCGATACTGGAGGAAATACTTTGTGTATTTTCAGGGTGGAATTGCTTTGGAGATTCTTTAAAAGGGTCATTAGGAAAATTTTTCCTCTGTTGCATTAGGATGCACTGGTACTGCTGAAATGATTTGGAGTTTAGACTAAGATAATGTAYTGCAGGATTTGTCTCCTTTTTTATGATGTCAGTTCTGTTTCCGCAACTAGACTAGCCTCTTTCTTGCAGACAGAAGTTTCTACCAGGAGGGAATTTCTATGAGTTCACTGGCTGTTGCTGCCTTAGGCAGCAAACGAAGACTGAAATTGCAGACATATTTACAGCAGGAATCAGTCCTGCTTTCTTAGGTTGTTTAAATTCCAGCCTTGTGACCCTTTTATTCTAGTTGAAGGGCATAACAGGAAAATATGTTTAGTGGTACCTTCAGATTTCTGGATGCAGCCAGGATGCCAACATTGAAAGCTTTGTGCTATGAGTGACATAGGTTTTATATATTTCTTGATTGCATATTTAGTTATGTTTTAATTAGAAATATAACTCTTCCTAGTGGATAATCAAGTACAATTGCTAGGCAAAATATTAGAATACATGTTTAAAATAGTGTAAATTATGCAAGATGTACTAATAAAAATGATGCTTATTCTGTAAGTAATTGGGAAATAAATTTATGTGCCTTGCATCCTTACGCTTTATGCAATTTCTGCCTCTTTTATGAAATCTAATGATATCACTTGCTTACTCAGCTCTTTCAGATCCTTTGCAATAAGGAGAATTAAAATRCAAAGGAAAATTCAGAAGAACTTGAGTTAGGTGTTTTTATTTCGGACATTTGTGAGCCTTAATAGCAAGTTTGCTCACTGCACTTTTGCATCCATTTTTTTAAGTTGCAAAGCTGTTGATTTATCAAAGGGGAAGTAAGTACAAAGGAGATCAGGCTGGTGGGCTGGTAAATACTTAAGAAAGGAATCTGCACAATTTATTTTACTCCAATAATGTC
Organism: Malurus melanocephalus; assembly: GCF_030028575.1. Taxonomy (NCBI): domain Eukaryota; kingdom Metazoa; phylum Chordata; class Aves; order Passeriformes; family Maluridae; genus Malurus; species Malurus melanocephalus. The sequence goes on from NW_026623531.1 coordinate 449,184, forward strand.
TTTATGTTTAGCTTATTCAAATAGTGACTCTTGGTGGGTTGATACTATAGAAAAAATGACAGCACTTAAAATTTTAGAGGAATGAGAACTGGGCCGCTACTACATTAGTTTCCACTAGGTATTTATTACATCAGCATCCATTCCAGCCTTCCCAGTCAAATTGTATGTAGCTGTTACCCAGACATGCATGTGTTGTAGTCAGGGTCAGCTGCTTTATATGGCACCGTTCCCTTGMTGCTTGTCAGCAATGTCCAGAAACAAGGCATCCTCTGACAAGCAAGAGGTTGAGGATTTATTTCTTGTCTTTGCTACATAAGCAGGCAGAATTCCTTCTACTGTTTGAAAATTCAAATTAATCCTGGTGAACTCAGTTCTGAACATGTTTTTCACCTTTTGTTTTTTACCCGAATTCTCCTTCGTGTCKTTCAGTCCAGACATTTCAGCAAAAGTAACTTTGGCATGGTATCATAAGTAGCCAGAATGGATGGGCACAGAGGCTTGGCTTGTCAGAAGATGTTAGTGTAGAACTCAGAATAAAATTTGGGTGTTCTGGCTGTTCCAGTGCTGTCACATCCCCAGTTCAATGAGAAGAGGAACCAGATCTTGAACTGTCTGTCATCTTCTTGCAGAAATAGTTCTAAAATCTGTTAAGTTCTACTGGAGTGGAAATTCTTGGAGGATATGCAAAGTAGCATAAYGAAACATTACAATTAATGCTTTTGAGTTAGCAAGTGATTTTGCTAATATAACTTGTGTGCATATCTATACCCAGGAGACAAAAATTAGATTTAATTCCAAAGATCATCTTCATAGAACAGTTATCAGCAGTTATTATTTCTTATTATTAGCAGCAATTATTTCTTGTTTTGGGTCCTGACCATATAGACAGGAGGCAACTGAGCTTTTAGCTAAAACTAAGCACAAACAAGCATTGTGAATACAGATTGTACTGAGTGTTCAAATGATTAGAGAACTATTAAATTAGTTAGAGAAATAATAAACTRGATATGTTTGGATTGAATTCCAGTGTGGTTGTGAATAGAGCAAACTTGTTACATTCCCAGCTATCATGTAGTAGGCAGTGAATTAGATAGGAGAGAGTTCTTACTTCTTTCCAAGTTCAAAGGTAATATTAGGAGCCTGCATCAATGTGATCTTTTTTTCTATCAATAGCTATCATAAATATGAAGCAGCAGTACAAAGTCAGCAAGGTGATGTGCCTCTTATGATGCAAATTTTCCTAAACACATTAAGTTCTTGAGCTCTGAGTTGAAATGATTGTTATGGGAACTAGTAATCAATCTACTTCATGCAAAAGAAAAATCAAACAGTTGTTAATTTAATGTCTGTTCCAAAATACTGAATGCCAGCCCACTTCAAATTGGCCAGTAAAATGCTATTTATTTTGTGATTAGTTGTGATTAGCGATTAGTATTCAAGATTAATATAATTTGTAACAGTTTTTACTAGCTTCCAAACGTTAATCTTTTAATGTGCCTACAGTAAAARGCAAATAAGCAAACAAAACAAAATCCCGCTCCCAAATCCCACCAATTGAAGCCTGAATGTTTTTCCTTGTATATTACTTTATCTCATGAGGAAAAATGTGATAAGGTGCAAACTAGTGACTGATCATTTTCAGTGTAATTTTTCTTTTGTTAGATTGTCTGAGATTTCCCTGAGTATATATAGTTAATTTACTAGTGATTTACACTAACTTGTTTTGCTTCTCAGGGTAATTGGACTAGAAATGSATCAATCAGTTAATGCAGTTCAACTGGTGGTCAGTATCTTGTTAAGTCATGATAAATCAGTGTTTTAGCCTTTCCTTCTGTGGGGAACAAAGCAGGTATRTTTATTATGGTACTTTTTATTTTTCAACAACTTTAGTATTTGTACTTTTAATTAAATAAAATCAGATGCTCCCCAAAAGCTAAGTATTCATTTACCACGTTAATTCACACAAATAATATTTTTGTTCTTTTTCTTGTAATGTTAAACTTGTTAGATTTTTCTCTGCTATTTACAAAGTATTGTCATCAAATTATAAAACGTGTCAGATGAATTTTGGATAATCTTAGGGGAACTAATTAATTTTGAAGATACTTTTGCATCCTAACTGTTTTTAATAATTTACAATTGTATCACTTCTTTTGGTCTCATGTATTCTTGGGAAGATTAAACTTCAATAAAGGGAAGGGCTAGAAGGCTACAAGCATGCTTAGTGTGCCCGAAAGATAATGAACAGTTTTTCAGTGTTATGTAATCATGGTGCAATTCTTGTGAAAAGGAAATAAACAGTTTGGGTGCATGGTGAATAACCTACAATACACTTAATTAATACCTAAATTTTCTGATCTTTAAACTTATGTTTTTTAAACTTTTTTCTTCCTGTTCTTCATTGCTATTTTAATATAATGTAATCAAACATTTACATCTTAAACTGGTACATACACATGTCCTGTAATAAGGGTATTATTATGTAGTTTAATTTTCGGCAAGAACAGGAAGTTATTAACATTTTAAAAGTAATAGTATAACAATGTAGGAATGTATAGAAGGGTTGCTGGGTTCGTGTGCTGTGCTATCAGAGGAAATACACTGTGAGAGCCATAGTATCTGTAGGATCATCTGTGTAAGGCTTAATCTAGCTTTTTGTCTGCAATTCCTTGTTCAGTGTATATGCATGAATTTTGTGAGCAAAGTATGTGTGGGTTTGTCTCATCCAGCTCAGCTCCATCTGCCCGGCTGGGTGTGGAGACAGATTCCATAATTGACACAGAAGCGATGCTAATATGCTTCAAATGATCTGGTAATTGGTCTCCCCTTGCTGGTGCGAATATCAAGTCTGGATTGTAGAGCTCTGGTTCCTGATCTGAGACCTAACCTGCATTTTTTGCAGCAATTTAAGATCACCCATCTTTTTCTCTTGGATGGCCCTTACACCCGACAACTTCTTGCCTTCCTGAAATTGCCTACTACATACACACAAAATTATGACTTCTGGTTCTCTTTTTGGTGCTTGCAACTATGAAAATATCCTCAAAACATTGTCAGAAGAGGAGTATAAATGAGCAGCAGTTTGCAAAAGGAGGAAATAAAAAGCATACTTCTTAGCATGTAAAACCTATTTGGGTAGGTTTTAATAGGTTGGATGCTGCTAACATGCATCCTTTGACTGGTTAAGGATAAAACAAGTGATCAAAGCTATCTCAGTACAATTAGCTATCCTCTGAGATGCTGGAAGACTTGAAAATATAAAGAGGGTGGGGTAAAAGATGGGAAACTATAGACCTTTCCTCTCATCTTCCACATTTTGAACRAATTCTTGCAGAAAGTATGAAACTCAGGGAGACAACAAGAGCATGAGGCACAAGCACGATGAATTTAGGAAGAGTAAATAGTCATGCCAGTTTAATTTTCTTCTGTAGCATGACAGTAAGGCCAGTGAATTGACAAGAAAATGTGACTGGTAGCATTTTTCATGTTAGTGAGTTCTTTGGCAGTGTTTCTTGCTATAATATTGCAAACAAGTAAAGAAATATGACCTGAAAGGAACTCTTGTAGAATAGGAGCAAGACTTGTTGGAGGACTGTGCCTAGTAGGTGGTTACTAACGATTGTCTGTCAAAATGAAATGATTGTATTGAATGTGGATCCGCCACGGTCTGTTGGGTCTGTACTCATTCTGCTTCACTTCAATCTTCTTGTTAATGACCTTGATGATAGAGAATGTGCTTACAAAATTGATTCACTAAAAATGCCCCCAGAACTTGGAGGGAATATATATACATAGGACAGACACAAGTTTATGAGYACAAAATTATTTTGAGAAAATTAAGAAAACCTTAGGAGATAAACAGGGACAGATTGAAGTTTTACACTTAACAGAAATCATGAATACACAATTAGACTGTAGGGAACAAGTAATTAGATGATAATTCTCCAGAATTCCTGATGTAAAAGGACAAGTGTTCTATCAGGAGGGATAAAAAGATACAGAACAATATTTTTTTCTTCTTTATCCGTAAGTCCTCTGTTCAAGTGTGGCATCTCACTAGGGCAAATGCCCCAAGAAAATAGAGGTCACCTGAATGGAGACAAGGAGAAGAGCAATCAAACAATTTGAGGTCTAGAAAATGAGACCTAATTGGAAAGACTGAAATMATTTGAACCAGGGAGAGGAATGAGTGTGCAAGCACCAAAAAGAGAACCAGAAGTCAATTTGTGTGCATGTAGTAGGCAATTTCAGGAAGGCAAGAAGTTGTCAGGTGTAAGGGCCATCCATRRGAGAAAGATGAGTGATCTTAAATTWCTGCARAAAATGCASATTAGGTCTCAGATCAGGAACCAAGGACCAGTTTTAGAGATAACTGACTGGTCTTTCTCCTAAAGAATTTTATYAAACTGTKTTTTTAACAACARCATTATTTTAAGATTGATGAASAGTACATATAGACTTTTTGGAATGTTACTGATTAAAAAATGAACCCTTTGTACCTGGAGACAATTTACCCTGACACAGTATCCACTTCACAAAATGGTRATGCAAGTCTCCATATTTCCAGTCCTTTAACATCTTCTAACTCAGTAGCCTTTTTTTTTTTTGTTGATATCACAGTATGCAAGTACGTGTTGTACCACACAAGATTTTCAGCTCTTTTTTTCCTTTTCAGAGGACCTTACCAAGCCTGTCTGTAGTTAACTTSTATTTCTTTCCTAGTTTCGTAATGACTTCAGTTGTTGCTCCATCACTCTGGGGACTGGACTTATTATTAGCATATGAAAACAAGGAGTGTAGTGTTGGCAATTGTTTTGTTTATAAAATCTTTCCCAGTTTCCATTGTCTGTTTCTCCARTGAGAAATTAATGCAAGCCTCAGTTACCTGAGGGTGTAACACATGTTGTTGGTGAGTCTCTATTTGCATTGTTACACTTTAGAATGTGTGTCTTTAATCATCACAGTTGGAAATTACCTTACTTAGCATTTTTAGTTTCTATTTGTTCGGGGAGATTTTATGAGTCAAAGCCAACAGCCTGTGTACAGTGTAGCCAGCCAAACCTGAATTTTGTGCCTGAGAATGGAATTTGTCACAGCTCCAAGCACGTTTTAATGGGGCTTTTTGTTTAAGAAAATGGGAAGGAACTGCCATCATTTTAGTATTTCTTCTTTCTAATAACTTACTAAGAGCTGCTCTCATTTTACATTTTTGCCTAATATTTCCCTTCCTTTCTTCCACTGGCAGTCTTTAAACATAGGGCAGATGTCTGATATGGAAGCATTTGGGGTCCAGCATCCTGTAGGGAGACACTGGAGCTTTTAAGAGGTGTAGGTTTTTGCATCTTACAGAAAGGATCAGGATGACTTGAAAAGATTTGTTACTGTTTTGGTTATGAGGGGATGATTTGCACTCCTGTCTCTCTCCTCTGCTACTACTATTTTGCTTCTCCATCACATAGTGAATTTGAGCTAAAGTCAAAATTCTAATATTCTCCTGCATCACATTCCTTGCTTTCCTAGATGGATGTTTATTTGTATWATCTGCAAGAAAAGTTACTGCTGACATTGATCATTTAAATATTGATCATTCAAATTTCCAGACAAATCTATGTAGAAGACTCACAGGTTGGTGCTTTTCCAGGCTCTGGTCATATTTTAATGGTATTATTTTTGATCACCAGAGCCAGAAACTTTTGCTTTAAAGTAGAAAATAAGGAAGCTGTATGAATACAGTAGGTGATATAGACACCAGGAATAAATAGGAGGACCCTTAATGTAGTGGAGTGCCAAGGAAGGTAGTTATTGTCCATGAATACTCAGTGATAAAATAGTCTTTGAAAATTATGTCCAGAATATTAGTCTCAGAGAGAATGCCAGTAGCATGTGTCGTTGGAACTGGAGGGTAAGACTGCTGTGTAGGAGGAATGTATAATAAAGAGATGCTGTAGTATAGAAGTTGCAAGATGTTGCAGCCTCATCAACCAGYCCTAAGTACTGGATGTAGGAGGCCAAACCAGCATTTGGTGTGATTCAAATGATGGAGCTAAAAAGGCCTGGGGTTTGGGAGTTCTGTGAYGCTGCTGAGTGCTGAGCTCATGCCAGTCCTCGAGGTTAGGACACTAGTGCTGTTTTCCCCTTGCATGGCTGGAATGAAATTTACAGCATCAGTGGGTAATTTCATGTTGCATATTACCTATTGTTTTTGAAAGCCATAGGTAGGTCAGAAAATTCATGGCTTTATTTTTTCTTAGACTGGAATGTACATGCCTTAAATAATTTAAGTTTTCTGGAATTGGTGTTCCTCGCTTAGCTGCACTTGCAAATTTACTGGGGAAGAACGGACTTATCTTACTGTTTATGCTACATCGTGTTGTACTTTCTATGCTTGACTTAATGAAGATAATTGACTTAGGACCAACAAAAATTACTTTAGCTTTGCTTTATTTGGTAAAGGAAGTATGCTGCTCTTTGTGCRATACAGGATTAGGCTATTGGATGTCATAGTACCTAGTATTTGTCTGTCTCTTTGTAGAATTATATTAAAAAGYGTAATATAAGCTTTGTTTATAAGCATAAAGTGTGGTGTTGTGAAGACTCTGTTAGCAGAAWTACAATCCAAACTTGAAATTTATCRAGACAGATGCAGCCACTTTCTGGGTAAAGTGAAGGYTGAAGTATCTTGTTGCAAGAGAAGTAAATCAAATTAATGTTACATTAGAAASTTAGTAGCTAAGTGCTTTTAAGCGACATCAATTTATTTGGAGGCCTAAAAGTACCCCGAATTTATTTAGGCTACTGAAATATGGGTAAAAATCCAGTGTTCCTTACATAAAGTTCAGAAGTGATTTTGTTGTGATTTCACTGTGCAAGACAGAACTGAGCTGTAATTATAAGTCTTGCTTACTCAATACTCCTAGTGGGATAGCTGTGTTGGATGGTAATATGTGTAAATATGTTGCATTAATTAATGGTTAATTTTAGGGGAAGGCAACAGGAAGCACAATAGTCTGGATAAGCAATAGCACTGCAGACATACAACAGACAATAGTTGATCTGTCAGCTGTGAAGAGCTGACTTCCAGGCTCCAACTGAAGTTGCACAGCCGTCTCTYTAAGGGTGGGAGCTCAGTGATCAAAAGGGCACCAAACAGCAGGGATAACAATCATAACAATCAAACACGGGTTTCAGGTTTTTTTTTAATGTGACATTTTTAACTGATTAAAATTACTTTTATTTAGGGAAAAGTGTATTTGAGTGTATTTAAAATACACATTTATTGTTATCAATAATTAAGATAATTGTTCTGAATATACTTTGAAATAAAATCCCACTACTTGTTTGCCACTAAAATTTTAGCAAACAAGGTGCTGAATTGAAACTAGCACTAATGAACTGGCAACCTAGCTTTTGACAATAAGTGGGTGGTTTTAATTATAGTGCAGACATARCTGTTTTGATTGTTCCACACACTTTCTCATCTTAGAATGAAAGATATAAAAAGCAAAAAATTTTCATGTTTGACTAATAGCCTAGGGAGATGAGGGAATCAAATGCCTTAGTTCTAGAAGTGTTAAGCATTTACTTTTTCTTTAAGGTAGTTAAATGAAATAAGGTTGCATAACTTCTGTCCACATGCAGTCTGAGATTAGTATGAAAGCRAAATTCTCTTTTAGAAAACATGCTGTATCACAGTCACCATTTTCTGAAAAACAGTCCTGATCATTTAGTATGGTAATCTTAGGCAACTCAGCTCACTAAAGCAGAAACACAGATTTTAGAAGTACTCAGGAAAAGAGGTGGCAAAAGGGGACTAAACATGAAGAACATGTTTTTGGACATCTGGATGCCTACAAATGTCATGGGGGCAGAAGCAATGATCTGTATGAAGGAAAACGAGAGTTGAGTGGAAGTATCTGATTATGTATATATTTATATCTCCCTTATTAATAATGCAAGAAGCAAAAGCTTGTGTATGAGGCTATAATATACTGTTTTAAAGTACAGTTCAGCCTGTTCCCATGTGCACAGCCGAACAGTGTCTCTCCTTTGTTCTGAATGCTGCACTTCCAATGGCCAACACTGTCTTTGATGAGTGCTGGTATAATTGATGGTGGAATCCATGAGTAGAAACAARGAAAAAGGGGAGCTTTTGCAGAATCAAATAATTATTTGGAAATAGCTGTAGAAGGTTAAATAAAACCTAATTGGATGAGTGACACTATGCTCTATTATTACTTCACCTTTGATATCTGAAARTAAGAACTATCCCTGCGAGCATGTATGAGAATTAGGAAAGTAAGTGGCATTTGTCCATTTTACAAATGAGGAATTGGGACAGACAGGGATGAAATGATTTGCATGAAGTTGCCCTGAAAGTTGGAGGACATGACGATTAATCCCGGTAATCTGTCTAGACTGATTGCTGRTAACAGTAGTGAGAGAAGTAAAAAGGTGTCTGCACCTTGAGAGTTCCCAGCAACCTCCTCGAGGTTTTGGTAATAGTGATGTGTTTTCATGTTTGGCTTTGTAAGAACAGTATTCTTCTGTACRGATTAGATATAAATAGTATAAAAATAGATAGATATGGATATCTAGAAATAGAAAGGATGACAGTATAGAAGCTGCCATGTTTTTGTTCAAATTTGCGTTTTGAATAGCAAGTTTTGGTATTTGTATCTTCCATTTCATTCTACTCTCTTCCCCATTTCATGTTATTTGCCTTTTTGAGTTGAAGTGATGCAGATCTGATTTAAAGGTCTCTTGTCCTCCAGCACATTTCCTTCGTAGAAAGGATCACTGAGCAGGGTAAGAGGACAATTGATTTTGATTAGGGAGGATGATAGTGGTAAGTTTGATTTGTCCCCTTGCGTTTTGAGTGTACTGCGTTTGCCAGGCGTTGATACAAACTATAGGATTATCAGTTCTGTGCCATGCTACATTGGTTGGGTTTCCTCTGGCAGAAATACTACAGTTCTTGTTCAATATCTCGTTCTGCACACGACGCTGAGAATGCCCAAGCTGTCCTTTACCAATGGGCAAACTGGCACTGCGGTTTTGGGGTGAAAGAGGAAAGTTGTGGTTGTCAGGTGCATAAAAACTGCAGCTGTTTGGAATTGTGGATGGAGGTGTGTCAGAGAGACACACCTTACACACATCTTACTATGGCCACGCCGCCTCTTGCAAAGAGCTGTGGAAACAAGGGGAAACGATTTGAAGTGTTCCGCTAAAATCCACCAGGTGAGTGGTTTGCTTTCCCAAATTATTTACATAATCGGCACCGTAGGATAGCTCTTTGCGGGGAAGAGGGCTGCAGTGGTCCGTGGTAGGGCGCGGCTTATGGGTSTCTTGGCGTTGCCAAGAGGTGGCGGAGAGGCGCTGAAAGGCGCCGGGCGGCACAGGGTGCCCTGCTGGGGAAAGGTGAGCGTCACCTGAGCGCGGCTGTTGCTGCCGCCGCCCTTCCCCGCGGGGTTGCGGCCGCAGCGGCCCCTTTAAGGCGCGACCTGCCGGGGATCAGGTGCGCGGCCGGASCGGTGACGTCATGGGGGCGGGGTCTCGGCTCGCGCTGCCCGCGCCGCGGGACGGGGCGGTGGCGGCTGCGCACGTGCGCGGGGCGGCGGAGAGCGCGCGGGGCCGCGCGGGCCGGGGGCGGCTGGAGCCGGGACACGGCGGGAACCGGGACACGGCGGGAGCCGGGACACGGCGGGAACCGGGACACGGCGGGAACCGGGACACGGCGGGAACCGGGACACGGCGGGAGCCGGGACACGGCGGGAAGGCGTCTCGACGCGGGGCCGCTGCAGCAGGTGTTGGCTTGTTCTGTGTGGGGTTGCCTGCCGTACAAGCACATGAAAGGTTTTTTCTTTCAGCAGGCTAGACAGGAAAAATGTGCTGCGTGCAGGGTGTTTAATTATTTGTAAATGGAATTGTTAGGTTTTTTTTTTTTTTTATATACAGCCATCCATCATGTTGCATGTTTCATTTGTATTTACTTGTTTGAACTGTTGCTTAGATAGTAAGTGAACACCAGATACTGCCTTAGTTGATTCTGTTTTCCATGGTGATGAATTGTGCTGTGTACCTACTGTCCTTGATAGAAAGTGCTGCGTGAAATTTAACTCTTCGTACTTCGGTAAATCAAGGCAATTCCAAACGTTCAGGTTTGGAGTAGAGGAGGGATGTCAAATGTCTTAGAAGCTTCTCTTCCTCCTTTGCCAATGGAAGATTATATYCCACCTGTATGGAAAATACCATTTGCCAGTTAGGTGAGAATGTGTAACCCCTTGTGAAATTTACACTGCCTAAATATATGTAGGCACAGGAATCGTATTTGCCTTTCTTTATCAGAACCAGCAAAGTATTACTTGTGGCTTTGGTTGGGACTTAGGGTTTTGTATTTTTAGTTTGTTGGGATTTTTCTTCTATATGAGAGGAGACATTGCAACCTTTCTTTGAACGTTCCCTTAATCTTCATGATAAATGGACTTCTATATTTGCAGTTCTAATTTCTGGCTAATATGTTTACTTTTTACCAAATAAGTTAAAATTTGCAGAAATAAACAATGAAAAAAATCCCTGCTCAAGGGAATCACCATGAGATGATAAAGTTGGCAGGAGGGCCTCTGTTATTTTCTGGGTAGCAGAAGGATGTGACCAAGTAAGACATGGCTTTAGCAGGCTTGATTCTTTAGACGAGAAAAAGGTCTCTTTGGCATTCTTATGTTAAAAATGTAGGCTAAGACTTCTCTTTGAAGTCCTGATTCGGAAATGCCCATCTCTACCACCTCTAATTTTTTGCATTAGCTTTCAGAGCAGATTTCGTCTCTTSTAATATGCAGAGCAGGGCTCTGGAGTAACTTCTTGTTAAAACAAACAAAATACTCATATGTGTGTATGTGTGTATGTATTAAGGGATGTGCTGGTTTTGGTTTTGAATGCATACCTCTGAATCCATCATTCTGCAGGTTTCTTTTTTCTGTTGCCTTGATAGCATTTCAGTCTAATCAGTATGCAAGGGGTGATGTTTTTGCTCTCTAAATTTAGCTGCTGATGTTCATATACTASTTGGTATTCTGTATTGCTGTTTGTAGTGGGCATCCTGCATAGATAGATCAGCCCCAATGGCCTTTGTCCTGGAAAATGCATCATCCCAGTTGACTTATTAACAGTAGGCTTTTTAAAGGGATGAAGTATGTTAATTTAGCATGCTTTAAGGCCAGTGGAGTCTTTAGGTGTATTAATGTATACTTATTCTTTATGCATGCATCACACATCAGGGAGAGGAAACTGAATGAAACACATCATGACAGTGTTTAGTTACTAGTCTTTTTTCTTCCCCCATATTTGTGCAGACAGTATGGGTGTTCTGTCAGAAGCAGGTTTGTAGTCATGGTGTGTTCCAACATTAGAACACCAAGCTAAAGTGAACAAGTATGTAATCCAGGGCATAGCAGGATTAGTTCACAGGGTGAAATCTGGTCAATTACTTTGCTACCTGGAAATCTCTTTAACTTTTAAGTATATTTTTTCATTACAGCACCTATTACTRTGACAGATGTGACTTTCCACAGATTTTTGGCAAGTGGCTTACTGTTTCCTGGAAGTTCATCAGCTATTTCTTACCCTCTTTGTTCATATTTTAGCATCTTAAACCAGTTTAATTTCACTGGTTGTGAAGTAAGTAATAGCCATCAYAACATGTGGTTGTGTTTACTGTAGAAAAAGTCACTGAATTGTAGGAATCTGCAGCAGCTTTTGTAGTTGCATGAAGTTTTAAGAAATAATAGCTGCTCTAATGAAATGATTAGAAAATATTTCAAGGTGAAAAGAAAGCTGACTTAAGAATTGCTGTTTCTTCCCCTCTTGTTTCTAATGGCAGATTTTCATAGAGGACTTAGTTTTATGAATTGCAAATAAAAGCTTGTTTTAAAATACTGATTCCCCCATAGTGATTGAGATGATTCCTGGAATCACATGTGGCATTTACTTTTGTTTTCAGCTCTTCGGTATTGTGGCATGGTTTTAAATGCCATAGAGAGTTCTATGCTATATGTACCTCCTGGCTGCRTATCAGTCTGCCAAGGTTCAGTCATAGGACAAAAATAAGACAGAACAGAAAATAATTAATGCAGGATGTGAAATTGTATAAGATAAAAATTTATGAGTCTCATTACCGTCTCTGTTTCTGTGGCTCTGTGATCTTGTTTTTCTATTAAATTGATACAAAAGTTAAGTAATTCAGCCAAACTTACTTTCACTTGGATTTCACATTGATACAAGTTAGTTTCCAAAGTGAATCTTACACCTTCAACTTGTCATCTCCTTTTTTATGTCACATAATAGGCTGAAAAGCATTGGTTTTATTTCATGCAGGCAGGTGAAACAAACKTGCWTWTTTTTTTTTCTCAAGACTTCTTTAAAGTCTTTCATCAAGGACCACAGCATTGCTAAGATTCAAGGTTTAAAGGTTGTGTGCTGTAATTTAGGATCACAAAATTATGTAAGTTCTTGATGACTGTAGGAAAAATGGGTAGAAATTTATCACTCTAGTTATGCTTGTTCTGTGCCGTATGTGTGCTCTACGTAGGAAAAGTTGTTTTCTGATTCCCAACTTAACTATAAATTATTCCTGAATATCCTGAGATCGTATTTAAACCACAGGAAATTCATTTTTCTACAGGAAAATTATTTTGTACCATGCTTCTTAAGGTATACAACTGTGTGTCGGTGTGTGTCTTTCCTATCTGTAGAGGTGATGAGAGAATTGTCTTTGAGTTTGGACACGGCACGGCATCACAGTCATTCAAACAATGTGCTCATGCTTTGACCAAGGAATTTAATTTAGTGTTTTGTTTGATTAACAGGCATCTATAACCTGATGTCCTGCTTGTAGTCAAGAAKACCTTTTGCCATCTCTTTTTGATAGGATATTTATAAAACATTCATTTGGCTTTGGTCTGCTTGCTGAGGTGGAAGTTAGAAGAGGCAGGATGGATTAAATGCAGTGTACTGGGTTTGGCAGTCATTAAGTAAGTAAGCAATAGAATTCCTTTTCTTGTTTTTGTGGTGGTTTTAGGAGGGCAATAGAAACAAGAAGTGCAGTTATTTGTGGTATTTGTGGTGTTACCTCTGTGGTAAAGAGTGGTATTTTGTTCTTGCTTGTCTTTGGTAACTTAAATCCTGGCTTTTGTAGATTCCCAGACTTCCAGTGCTACAGGTAGAACTAGTYTGAATCACTTAAGAGTTCCTAGATGTAGAAAGTCAAATTGCTAGCAGGATATGTTCATAGTAATGTGCTCAAGTTATTAGCACTTTGTTTTTCTCCCAGTATTTCTTTGTTTGAATCATCTGCCAAAAGAAAGACTGGGTTCAATGAGGAGTGCTCTGCTTCGTAGCACATATACATAAGAAATAAGACAGCTTGTATCAATTAAGTAGAAAATATTGAGTGTATATACCAACTTTTTACTTTTAAAATCAAAAATGAGGCAGATTAATTTGTCAGATAGGAGGTTTAGAATGGAATTATGACAGTAGTATTCTTGATAACAAGAACTGGCCTTTACGTACAAAGGAATCCTTTCCAATTCTTTGGTCCTAAGTTTGTTTTTAAAGCTAGTTTACATTTTGTTTGAGCAGATGTGGTCTAGGCTAATTTAACCAGTACTACTACCYCAAGTCACTCCACACAAAAAATGCATGTGGGGGCTATGTTTGGTACACTGAGGAACAGATCTGTCTTCAAACTACCCTGGTCTGTCTTTCCACCTGGCTGTTTACCCTGATCAGGTTGTTGTATTGCCATGTTGAAGGGTTGGACAAGGGTGAGAATGAGCAGTTGAGGGCGGCTGAAGGAAAGTGGGGGCATAAAAACTCTGTCACTGTTTGATTCTCTTTTAGTAACTATCAAAACAACACTATGCTTGGTTATTCTTTTATTTGAGAAAAGGCAAAAAAATATTTTTGCTCCTCTCGTAATTTACAAACTACTTGAATAGCTCTGGGTTGCCTGATTATTAAAAGAGTAACTTGGGTGGTAAGAGAATACAGAACRGATTTGTATTCATTTTGTGTCATCAAAACCATTTGATTCTAASGCTATGTCAATGAAGTAAAAATCAAGATTTTGCCGTGCCTCCCCACTTCTCAGACCTTCCTTAAACAGTTGTCTTGCCATGTGGAAAAGGTCAGCTGAGTACAGCATATGTATTTGCCCAATATGTTTGAACACATTGCCCTAAAGTTTGTTAGACTGTTGTTAGCTTATTTTTTTCATTGGCTTTTTTCCATCCTCTTGAAAATTGCACTGTTGATGTGAGAACATGAGCTTCTTTTTCTTAACCCACTTCCTTCATCCTCCTCAGCCCCCCCAAAAAGAAATTGTCGATGGTCAGTGCTTTCTATCCACAGAATTAGCTTTTTTGACCTCAAATATTTTCAGTGAAAAGGGGAAATACCTGCTTTCAGACTTCTTGAAAGTCCAGGGGATACATTCTCCAAATTAAAAGCCRGTGTCCTAGAAGAAAGAACTTACTTGAAAGAGGCTATAAAATATTAACCAGGGGGTTTAATTTGCATCAGTTATTTTGAACTCATCTTTCCTGGTAGTGCAACTTCWCTGTGGCTGCTTAAGGACAGGGCAGGGCAGATGGCTGGGTCTTGACTGGGTGCTGCTGCTCTCTCCTTGTTTAGCKCTTGGTTGAAGTGGCTCCTGCCACTTTCAGCGCAGTGCAATGCTCGGAAGCAGTGGGAGTGTGAGGCTMGGGAAAGCAAACAGACTGCCACAGTCTGCTGTTTCCCTCAGTTAAATGAAACTTCACCTTCATTCTGTCGCTGATTACTGCACAGCCGTGTGACTGCAGATGGAGGGGCAGCTTTGTTATCTGGGTAGGAGGATCTCACTTCAGGCCACTGTCAGGAAGCATTGTTCACCAGGTCTGCTTTTATCCATTTGAGTGAGAAAGCTGATAWAAAAATAAATTTCCATTCGTAGAGTTGTTTTTTTGCCAACTTGCCACCCTATTATACGTCATTTTGCAAACTTAGCAGTGTTAGCATAAGGGGAGTGGAAGGGGCACATGATGGTGAACAGATCCACCCTAGTAGCAGCTGTCAGATTGGCACAGCTGTATCATGAAACAAACTGTAAGTTACCAGTGCTAGAAATTGGTGGATCTGCTWGTATATCTACATGGTGTCATGGCTTTAGTGGCAAAGCTCATAAAGAAGCTGCTCTAACTACTGCTTCTCTGCTCCTGTACCCCCGTGCAATTTGCTGGTCTTTGTTGTGCCAGTTACAAGTGCATACTGTAGGACTGCTCTGTATTCTGAATAAGTGAAATTATAGGAGTAGCCCACTTCATACTTTTATTTCCTGGTTATTTTTAACCCAGATTATTTTCATGAGGCAATTTGTAGGTAAGTGATCCTACACTGCAGAGCCACCTGCAGAACAGATCATCAGATGACAATGGTAAGAATTCATCTGTGAAAGGTGGTCAGGAACTTCTGCAACCAGCTTCTTTCTTGGCAGTCAAGAAATTCCATCTTTACCATGTAGCATTTATTCCTGACAAACTTCTCCATGTAGACAAACTTATGGTATTTAAACTGTACTAAGTGTGCTGACATTTACAGCTCTGTGAGTGGGAGTGCTGTGGTGGAAAATTATACGAAGGTGAAGGGAARGGCTAGCATAGCCTTTGCTAGGTAGGAAGCTACAAGATCTGCAACAGCAGAAGGAAGCCAAAATCATATGACTCTGCAGACATTGGRAAAATAGCTGTTTTCAGTCTTAAGAGAATGGTTGTTTCATCTCTGTCATCTATACTTTCTTTTTTCAGTTTTTTTTAACTTATGCTTTTGTCATTTTTCTTAGCAATCTCTATCTTGCCAGCCATGAAGGTATGCTGTAGGCATGCATGCTCCTAATAGATAGGGCTAATACATTTGCAAATACATTTGCTTCAGATTGCTGATGTCTGAACCAAAGCAGAAAAGCGGGGAAGGCAGAGAAATTACAGGCTTGTCTCCGTTGCTTTAGTTTGCTTGGTTTTCCTGCCTCATTTCAATCTGAGGTAGCTATGTGGATGGCTGTATAATTGCTAGCATTGCTGTCCCAGTTGCCCTAGGGGCTGCAGTACTTGACCAGAACAGTTTGAGAGTTGCTGTGCTGTCCTAATTTAGATTAAATGTTAGAAGAGTTGAAATGCTTTCCCCCCCCCTCCACTTCTTCCTGTTCTGTGCAGAAATGTGGTAATTGCTCTGAATTCTTTCTTAGTTTGGTGGCAGTGAGTCAGATTCTTCGCTGGTATGTTTGGCAGAGATCTCTTTTGTRAGTGCAGCAGTGTTGTTCTTCGGCTGGGGTCCTGTCCCCCTGCTTCTGTTCAGGGCATGGAGCCCTGCTTGCTGTTTTAACTGTCTGACCTTCATCAGCACAGAGTGAACTCTTATTTTCTGTCTAATGTAGAGGGATTTGTTTAGTAGTAAAACACTTACTTGTCCTTTGCTGCTACATGATTMTAAAAAGTTTTATTTTTAGGTGTGATGGAAGCAGAACTAATCTTGCTTTAAAACTGAGCATTTAGAAATAATTTCCATGATTTCTTCATGCACTGAAGTGTTGAAGAGCTGGTTGTTGTTTAGACAGGTAACTGATGGTTGTTGTTTAGGCAGGTAACCGATAGTCTCCACTATCCATGTGCTGAGAGATTGTGCAGAATCATGTCACAGCAGGTGTTTGAAAATGCCCACAATTTGATCCATATTTCCAGAAGTTACCCAAGCATGTGTGGGCACCTGAAGCATTTTATTAAAAAGCTGAAAAAGAGTTCTAAAATGATGGAAGCAAAGGCTGAAGCAAATAGGAATTTGTAAACATGAGTACCACAAAACTCTTGATGTTACTGATTTAGATGCCCCTGCCATTTTGTGAGCACTGGCCAGCATCACCTCAGCAAGGAAGTCAGTGGAGTCATGGGTGATGTATGTGGTCTTTGTGTCTGAGGAGGAAAGGCAAATGCTTTGTSCTTTGGAAGGAGAAGCACTCAGGGAGTGTAGAGACTGTTTTCTCTGCAAGGGTGCTTGCCAACCTCATGTCATTAGCTGTGGAAATAATGCCACTTGAACAAATGGATTTGCTAACTCTTGGTAAAATTGTACAGATATTTGAGAGTAAACATACAGGTCTAAGTAATAGCGTGACACCTGGAAGACTTGGTGTCTTGTAAAAATGAGGATTGGCATATTGCTTTTGCCTGGAAAAAGTCTGTGTTGGTGTTGCAGAGTGTGTTTTTAAGTGATTTGGCTTCCTTGAAACAAGCTGTTTGAGAAAAGAGTGCTACAGAGCTAACATGCTKTTTTAACCACGCACAGCTGTGGAGGAGGTTTTGAGCCCAGCATGATTATTGAACATTGGACTGTTTTTAGTTCACAATTACGGCACTGTCAGTGCACTTTAGAAAATTACTTTATTTGAAATTTGCACACACTAAATCTTAAAGAAAAAAGCTATATAGCAGCATCATGAACTAAAACTGTTTAGAGTATTATGTCTTTTCTGTATTTTTTCCTTTCTTGTTCTCCTATTTTTGTCTCTCCAAAAGTCTATCATTATGGAAAGACATAGTTAAAACTTGGCTCAGCCCCTTCTATCCTGCAAGACTAAATTGTTTTTAAGGCAAACCCAGTTTAATTGTATTCCAACTGCTTCCTTTTTGCATTGTTTGTTTCTGTTAGGTAAATGGTCCCRGTGGGGATAGTATCTTCAATTCCTTGTATGGTCCAAAGCATTATTATATTTCAATCTGATTCTGTTAACATTATATTGTGCTGGGGCAGCGAGACAATGGTGTGGATTGGTTTGGGGTTTTTTTTTGTAACATAACCAAAGTTTCCTTTAAAGCTGTTTTGGTCTTGGATATACAGTAGGTCTCTCTGTCTATGCTCTAAACGTGACCGTGTTGAAAGAACAAATTGATGCTGAATGCAGATGGCACCCGTGTCCTCGAGCTGTACTGTAGGAGTGTCTGGGAATAATCATGTAGTAATGCTACTGCTGAGCTTATGGGAGCTTTTGGGAGTAGGAAGCAGTTTTCTTGAACAAACTTCTTTTTTCCGTGATCTATATCACTGGCTTTGAACCACAGGGGATGGTTCCAGGAATTGTCTTGTAATAATTGTTCTTTGAAAACTGGCTTATAAGTTTCTATTGCAACTGCAAGGCTCTAAACCTAGACCAAAACTGAAGCCATCTTTGAGTCCTTTCCATTTTTTTCTGTTAAATGATGACATGTTGCTTCTGGTTTCAATTTCTGCTACAAGAAAACAATCCTTGATGTTTAACTGCAGAGTCTGCAGGAACCTCTTCAGGTCACTTGTCACACTGAGGGGAGCCCTGCCTTGCATGGGCAAGCTGCTGCTATAAAATGAAGTCATCCSTTGCAGCCCTATTTCCCCCTCCTCTGCCCTCAGTCTGGTCTCTTTTATAAAAGGGGTTGAAAACCCTTCCTCCTTTTTGCCTGGCCCTGTGTCTGAGGGGAGTTGTCGGTAAGCAGGGCTGGGCCTCTGGCCTTATCTCAGTTGTCAGAGCTGCCTGCCTGGTAGGTGGCAGTGGGGGCAATGCTTTTCGAATGAGACTTTCCTGYGCTTAGGGAGGCCCTTGTTTTTTTAACAGCTTCCTATTGTTTGAAACAGCAGGTTATTCCCTCCCATGCTATTGTAGCTCTTTCCTCCTCCCCCCTTAAATAATTTTTCTGTGCGAGTATTACTCAGAGCAGTTACTCTAGCAGTGAGTTCTCAGAATTTTCCCAACTTGCTCTGATTTCCAGCTTCTGTTGTGATACCAGCGTGGAGTTCACACAATAAAAAGTAGCTTCTGAAGGTAGGTCTTTCTGATTTTAATTGAGCATCACCACCACTGTGATGTAACTTTTTTGACTGAATTCGAATTGTCATAGAAATTCTCTCCTATATATGGTGCTGAAAGATGGAAAACTCTGCTTTTCAGTGTGGCTTGCTTTTGTTTCTAAGATAGAAAGAGTATTGCTTCAGTTTGTTAATAGTTTACTTTTCAGTGTTCCAGTCCTGCTGGCTAATGCTGTTTCATATGTGTACATTTTATTTTTATGTTCTGCCTGTGTGAAAGGCACTTTCTAAGCCATAAGCTGCTTCTGGTCTACCATACCAYAGCTTTTTCTGTCTCATAATATCCATGATAAATTTGAAGATAAAGCCAGTCAGAATCTTTTCTCACCATATCAATTGTTACAGCTGGAAGGGATGTTGGCAGTTCACTTCCCATCCCACTTACTTTTAAATTTCTAGATTTGGAAAAAAAAGAAACCAACCCCCTCAYGTTATTTTGATTTGTTTGGTGACACTAAGTAGAAGTTTTAATTCCACAGAATGACAAGTCCAGTTCCAGACTTTGTCATTAGAGAGGGCAAAGGAGAGAGGTATAATCTCTGTATCAGTTCCAGTCCTTGTCATTCAGTATCATGAACATTCTGCCTAATCTAATGCATTCCAATTTTTTTTGAGGGACTAACTTCTCAAGCATCTTAAAAAAGGACCAGAATTACAAATGTATTGACCATAGTCTTCAGAGGCATGATTCATCTGATCCCTTGCTGGAAGATCAAGTCCCACTCTTCTTGCCTTAACTATAACTTGTTGAGAAGCTGATTCAGGTCACTAACCTAGTAAGAAATAAAGCAAGGCCCCTCCTCCCCTCTGGCCAGCTCTCCAAAAGTGCTAATTTTGTGAGCTGAATTTGTTTCTGTGAGCCTAAGTGTGAACTGCCTGGTCTAGAGCACTGGTGTGGAGGGAGAAGTACCCTTTTCACACTGCTCTGGTGGCCCTGGGATTTTGGCTTCATTTGGTTATTTAATCTGGTTCCTCCCAGAGGTTGTCTGAGATGATACATCCTCTTTCTTATCACACTGTATTTCGTGGGAGTTTGATTATTATTATTTATATTTTTATATTATTATTATTATTATTATTATTATTATTATTATTACTCACAGTTTATAAACTTCTTGGGTTTTTTATGGCAGAGAAGTGTTGCAGTAGACATGCAGGAGTTTGTGTTTTCTGAAGTTGTTAATTTATAATGTAGTTATGTCTATAGATTATGGCAGTGGTTTTCAGAGTTTTAGACATCTTAAAAATCCAAACAGAATGATTCCAGGCTAAAGAGTTCTGTGTTTAAGGCCAGAGAGACATGACAAACAGCCTGAGGAGTGAAGGAAGCAGACTGTGGTGGCTGTCAGGATGAACAATGGTTTTGGCACACCTGCTGCTTTGCTGCTGAGCTTCTCCGTGCTTGGCAAGAAAGGAGTGATTTGGAGGATAACCAGATAGTTTTGTAGATGTTTTTGGTCTGTTTCCATGTTCTCTGAGGGAGAGAAAACAGAAGCACTTGCTTTAAAATGTAACTAATGGCTGGTTGAAAGACTGGTACCATCATCTTTTGGGGCAGGATTTAATGAAGCATTTAGAAATGTGACAGTCAATAATGTGCTAAACTTGAGGACCCTTAAAACRAAATACAGGGAAACTGATGGATCATGGGAAGGGGAAATAATTKGATATAGTCAAAGCAATGTGTTAGAGACATTTATGCTCGCACCCCTTTGAGTAGATATAAACATAATCAAGAAGCAAAATTAAGGGAGCTGAAACAAATGCATTTGGAAAAAGATTTTTCAGTATGACAGTTTTTCAACTGCACCATGTTCCAACTGATGCTATTCAGTTTATGCTTCTCTTAGAATTTGACACATATAAGATGTGAGACCAGATCACTTGTTCCAAAGAGTCCTATGTCACAGCTATCTCCCTTCATCAATTTTCCATTTGTGTCTATTCACATTCTGGTGTAATCATAATAGTAGTCTTTTTAATTGTTGTGTAATCCCCTACATATTAATACAAATTTTCTCTGAAGTGTCTCATGTACTTGATTTCACAAGAGGRTATTGCTGTCCTAAATGGTTGAGTACCTGGGTCACCAGAATATATTGGAATTGGAGAACTTAGGTGTAAAAGGAAAAAACAAGAATGCTAAAAAGCCAGAAAACCATTCCTTTAGTCTAGCAAAGAAAATGCATATAATACTGTACTTTTTGGCTCACGCTCAGAGCAGTTTAACTTCAAATGAAGTGACTTCAGTGCTGATTGACCAAAAATGTAAGATTTTTCCGGATCATCCATTTAGTTGCACATGTGCGTGGACACATGTACATGATTTATTTTATTTCCTTAATCACAGAGGAAGGATGCACAGACTCTTAATCTGGATAAAATATTCTTATTTTTTCCTGTTTCCCTTACAGGTGTGTGTATAAGGAAGTGTGACTTGTTTTAATGCTGGTTAAGCAATGGATAATAATTATAGTAACAGAGTGTCTGAATGCTTTGGTCTAGTATTGAAGGAAAATTTTGTAAATTATTTCTTAACAAAATGTTTATCATGGTGTAATGGCAAGACTGAAAATACCATTGTGGTGTAGTAACCCTTCTTGATAAGGATAGCTGTGACAGATGTTTTCCCAGATGTCAGGTTCCTTGAAGCCTGGTTGTTCTGAGGGGAGAGGACTTTTAAGCAGGACACTGTTTSGTTTTGTCCTTTTATTTCCCTGCTGGTGTTCTGGATCTGATTTTTTTGGTGCACCAAGTTGCTAATGCAACAGTTGCATCCCTTCGGCAGCTTCTTGTGTTGCTGGCATATTGTCTAGGGAATTCTAGGGAAAACAAGTTCCATTGTACAGCATTACAATGCTTGTAGACGCAAGCCTGGAGCAATATCAGCTGGTCTTGCACTAACAGGATTTGGCAAGAAAAGGTGTGGGCAACATGTGACTGCTGTTCAACTGGAAGGTGGAGATTCTGTCCTGTGACCAGCTCTAGGGGTGTGGGGAGTGGTGCCTGTTTTACGGGACTGGAGCCTGTAGGAAGAAGGAAGCCTTGGAGACCATTTTGGATTGCCATGGCAGGATGTGGAGTCCTCCACAGTTTTTGAGGTGGATGTGCCTAACCCTTCTGCTGTGGTGAGTTCCCAAAAGACTGAAAGAATTTGAACATCAAAAAATCCAAGTTTTATTAAAATTGTAATAGAAATGCTGCTTTTTTAAAGAGAGAAAATTAAAAAAAAAAAAATCTAGGGAAGACAAAGTGGAATAGGCTTATGTGCACGTTTCCTCTTACCAACTCTGTCTCACCTTCCCAGTCTGTCAGCCACTGAGTGGTCCCAAATGTCTTACTGGAAATTTTGTGCTGCCTAAGACCAGCCATGCAGTGCAATCCCTGGAGCCCTCATCTTTGAACATCCTTGGTATCTCACCAAGAGGGCAGGAAGGGGCTGTACCCCTGCCCTTAGGGGTGCTAYGTGGTACAGCCACACTCTTAAAGAATTACACCCATAATTAGAAGCCAGAAACCAAATGCTTACATAAACGTTATCATCGTGAGACCCAGTTACTTTGCTGTTCCCTGCTGTGTGTGATGGGGTGGAAGAAGCCCTAGAGCTGCTGTTGTCTCTTGCCTGAGACCTTTCCCCATAGCTTCTCCATGCTCCAGCGCTGTTCCCTGAAGCASTTTGCTTAAGGGGTGACACGCATCATTGTAGGCTGGCCATTTTTCTCTATGGGGGAAGAAAAAAGAGGAACTGAGTACACAATATAAGATACAAGTTTAAGAAGCTATGCTTTCTAAATTTTGTGTGTTCTGTGCTGGACTAAGCCAGAATCTGGATAATCCTTGGTGCTTAACCTTGCACMACTCCTGGGAGTCACTATTAAAAGGGTATGTGGGTTGTGTTTTGATTGTTTCACAAATTATTTCAGCCATTGCAGAATCAGATTTGAGAGAGTAACAGAAATACCTGCTTGCTTTWCTGTAGAGCTCAGACCCACATCAGCACTGAAAAAGTTGAATTACCACTGAAAGGAATTAAACTGAATCTCTGAAGTAAGCATCTTTTTTTTTTTTTAATAGTACAGGCTGAAATCCTATTGTCTGATGTTGAGCTAGACTGCAGTTTTCTCTAGCTACTCTTTCAGTGGTGAACTTGGTGACTTTAACATTTATTGTTGGCTGGGTACTTTCCAATCCTGAAGGCCTCCTTTTTGTGTGTGAAGGCATATGTACATATCCCTTAAATTTGCTCCTTGTCATTCTGATTTAAAATAATTACAGCAACAAGTTTCATTAAGAGTGTTTTTCTTTCCACGTGTACTAGTTGGTTAAATGTATTACAACTTTCCTGGGCACCTTCAGAATTCTGTTTTAATTTAATCTTTAACCCTTCCAGTTGCAAAGAGAAGAACACTTGTGACCTTCCTCTTAATGATCTTTTTCTGCTTATGAGCAACCCACAAATAATGTGGAAAGACCCCTTTCAGGGTATATACCTCCTCTTAAGTGCTTCCTGGGACTAGGGCTTTCTTTGTGGCCAAGGGATGTTTTGTTTTTTTGGGGGAAGTACAGGGGTGGGTTTGGATTTTTTTTTTAGTTGGGTTTGGGGTTTTTTGTGTTTTTGTTTTGTTTTTGTAGGGAGCTTCTGGTGCCACTCAGTTGGGTCATTTTATTACCAGGCAGAAAAAAAAATAAAGCTGTTGACATCATTCTTCTTTTTCTTACCCCAACACCCAACTGGTCTGTTCAGCTTGTATTATACTGCATTTGCACAGCTTCTGCTTCTGTGACCCATTAGGACAGAGCCTGTTTGTGCTTAACAAGAGTCTCTTTCATGCTTTGTGGATCTCTCCAAGCCACAGCAGGACACAAAATAATCCCTTTTGCATTTGGTAGTTTCACAGTACTTTTCTAGTGAAGATAAAATAACATTTCTGAATGAAAACAATAACATCATTTCCATAARCCTGGTTTTGATGCAAGGAAATTGTGTTATTGTTTCTGCATCTTATAAAATGAACAACGGTTTGTTTGGGGTTTTTTCCCAGCAGATTACTTGCAGATTTTAATGTAAGTTTTTAAAATCAGTATGGAATTGGTTTC
This sequence comes from Malurus melanocephalus, assembly GCF_030028575.1. Lineage (NCBI taxonomy): Eukaryota > Metazoa > Chordata > Aves > Passeriformes > Maluridae > Malurus > Malurus melanocephalus. Next base: position 473,202 of record NW_026623531.1, read on the forward strand.
TTGCGGTAGCATCTGTTAGGACTTAGAAAACCAGTTTCTTTGATTTATAACTTAAAAATTTGAATTCAGACTTTGAATTCAATGAGGCCAGAGTTTTGTGAGAGTTCATACCCAATCTCATGGCTTCACCTTATTAGTTCTAACATAAAATGAAAGATCTGTATTTCAGAAAACTTGTTTATACAACAATCTGCTTTGCGCACATGAAGCTTTCATTTGTGTATACTATGTGTATTCTCTAATGTTTTAGTTTCTGGAATGTTTGACAAGTATACTGTGTATGACAGTCAAAGAAAGTATCCTTTGCCTGTTTAGCCATCTACTCCAACTTTCATATTGTGAAATGAGTTAAACTTTGCTTTAAGGCTTTCTTTACAATCTYTCAGAAGATGTTTTATACCAGAAGAATTTAAGCAATTTATCTATTTGTAAGTGGCTTCTTAATGAAAGTAAAATTTCTGGTAAAAGAGGTAACTGCACATCCTTTTGTCAATACAAAGGYTCCTTTCCTGTGTTTGCAGGAACCATTTCATGACCTTGCCTATATTTGATGTTTTTAGCTGTGAGTTCAGGATTGTTGTGCATTAAGTTGTTGTTATCCTCTTTTTTAAAAAAAACATAGAGACCTGGAAAATGGCTCTTTACTTCATGAGGTGATAGGATGGAATGAGTCTGCAGCTGCAGAGTCTGCACAGTAGGTCCACTGCTGTCGGCTCAGGCAGCTATGGACAAATTGGCTGRTCTGGTCTTGGGGTGCAGGAGCCTCAGGGAAGCCATGGCAGTGCATTGCAAACACTTTATTTGCTGGTTTGGGATGTAAACGCTTGAGATTTGGTCGTGTCTATGAGGCATATTTGCTTCATATTTTGAAAAGGAAATATCCCAGCTCATCAGCTAGCAGAGAGTCTTTTCCTGTAATTTCCCTAAATGTGTTCATCAGATGTTTTCTTCTGCTAGTCTGTTGCTTGTATAGTCCTACTATACCTGCTTGTCTGTTCCAGGTTGTTGGTGAGGTGTGTGGTGTCCTGGTACGTTTCCCCCAACCTGTTTGTTTTACTCTTCCATATGCTACTAACTGCTGTTGGATATGGGATGTTTTGAGTAAGTAAGCTTTGTGGGGTGTGCAAGTGTTTTTCCTACTGTTCTGAGGTCTTCCGTGGTTTTCATGGCAAATACTTCTCTGTAGAGTCAAATGAAGCAAAAATTAGTTTTGCTGTTCTTATTAGTTACACTTATTCCTGTAAAACTACACAGTATTCATTTTAAACTTATGCATGTGTGTGCACACTCGTGATTCTGCTGAAATATTATTTATAGCTATACAGCACAGATGAGTGCTTTTAAAAAGAGGAATAATTAGCATGTTGTGGATGCTGGGAGCAATGGCTTTATATTTTTATGTGAAGTATGAATCTATATAATGTTCTGCAGTGCAGCAGTGCTCCTTCTGCTTGTCAGTTCTAGCAAAACAGGAAAAAAATGATGTAAGCATTTAATACTGGGATCCAGCAAAGGTACCATAAACTGCTGCTCACTCTGTCTTTATGTKAGTTCCCCTATACTGCTTTAATTTTACACCTTGGTATGTTACTAGTCTGTCAAGAATGTGAGAAATACAATGTGTCTCGATATGTGGTAATGATGGGATAGATAAAACACAAAATACAATGAACTAATACTTTAATCTAGAGCTATTACTGTAATACCAAATACTGTCCGAAGCAAAGAGGGAGGGGAAAAATGGTTTTATGGTACTAACAGATGTATTATGTGGCTCCAGCTGTTGATCACAAGGGAGGTGGGAATTGTCTGCCCACCCTCTGTGGAAGTTTTCATTAGTCAATGTTRTCAAAAATCCATTATGTGCATGTGTTGAGGAAACTGATTTCTGCCCTGGGTGTCATCTTTCCTCTTGAGCACTACATGAAGAGAACAGTGCATTGCAATATTTGACTTTGCAATTCTTAACACATCAACAGAAAGACCTGATTTTCTACCCAAAGTCTGTCCATCTGTTTGGTTAAAGTCTGTTGCTGCTCCCAATGTGTTGCTGCCTTCCTTAATCTTAATTTGTTTTTCACTTGACATCAAAAATACTGATGGTGCTGGACTTCTCTTGGCTTGTTTTCGTGCAATATCTATTTCTTGTATGCTTGTGGTTGTTACTCTATGGACGTGTGTGTACTGCCACATTCTAATGTATCTGAAATCATTGGTTTTGTAGAGGGTTTCATAAAACAGAGGGGTTTGTGGTACTGTAATGTGAACAGCATATCATTTGGGAGTTGATTGCTACTGACTTCTGTTTTAAGCAAGGAAAGGGATGTGAAGATTGACAGGAGAACTCACAGTTATAACAAGGTAGCAGTTACAGAAGAGAAAGAATTTTTCTATTCAGCAGTGAAAATGTGCAAGGTCAGGAGAAGAATGGCAGCAGGATTTTAAGATGTAAAAAGTTATCAGTCATTAAGCCATATGTTGTTGAATACTGCTGACTACTTCTGAAAGCTTCTCAGGCTCTTAAGTCATTGTTGGGCTGGATTCACAAGCCAGAGTACAAATCTCTTGGTTTTTTTGGATCAGTGTTGTAATTGGAAGAGAGATGAGATTTTGTTAGTAATGTGCCATAGGAAAATGGCCTTGAAATCTTTTGGCAACACCTGATTGCTGTAAAATACAGAATTTCKCAATCAAAATGTTTCAGTCTGGAGACTGGATCAAATACTGAATTCATCTTGAAGCTCCACTTTGGAAAGCCCAGGTAAAGATTTGGAAAGGGAATAACTGGTAGCAAGAGGCTGGCTGAGCTTTTGCTTGAATGAAACCAGAACCTTCCATTTCACCATATGGTTGACAGCTGCCTATTTGTCATGTTTTTCAGTGTAACACAGGATTGATTAGCGATGTTTAACTGCTTTTGAGCGATTGCATAACATTTGAAGCTGCTGTGTTTTTCCCATTTATCCAAACTCCACAAGCTCCATGTGGAGTGGGATGAAAAGCCCACAGGTTTTACCCTACCCTTCTTCCTTGTGAAATGCCCAGCACCAACCTGGAGTAAGGTAGGGTGTTTTTTAAATATAGGCTTGGGAGTAAGGTAGGGTGTTTTTTAAATATAGGCTTGGGAGAACAGACTTAGATTTTATGTAGAAAGTAATAGAAAACTTGAGGATAAGAACTTTGGAAATCCAGGTGAGTTAAAAGGCAGGCTTTTATTGTCATGTACAGCAGTCCTAGAGTCGAACAGCTGTGAAGGGTCGATCTGAAGAGAGTGCAGATTGTTTTGAAAGGGTTTGAATTTACTTAGGACTGGGCAGACTTTCTTACTTTTATCTGTGTTTCTTGCCTCTTCAAGTGTCAGAGAAGAGTTGCTGAGATAACAGGGCTGTGTAATAGTAAGATGGCAGCTGCTTCCAAAGGATTTTGCGAGTAGGACCAGTGGGCTCGTCTGCCTCCATTCCCTGTAACCTCCACAGCAAATACATGTGCTGAAAGTACTGTGGTGGATGAGATCAGTGTTTATTAATATAATGGTTTTCGTATCAGTAGAAGTTTTATCTGGGGAGGAAAATGTGTTTTGGCAATAAGCCCTACACAGAGAATAAATAATGTGACATTTGCATCTTTAGCTCTAACCTCCACTCTCTCATTATGTGTGTTTGAACAGAAGCCCTTTATTACTCTACCCAACATCGTGCCTTTATTAATTGCAGTCTTTAAGAAGATATGCTTTACTCTAAAAACTTCTAGATCATCTTGCAGGTTTAGTTGTTGATCAGAAAAGGCTGTAATGCTGGCTTTAGATATTGAAAGCTGTGCATTTTTGACTTTTAATTTATCTTTTCATTATAATTTGCTTTTGAATAGTTGTCATGTTGTACTGGAGCTCTTTACCAGATGGGTTTTAATGGCTTTTCTCGTTATTTGAGAGCCAGATGGATTTTGAGTCCTCTTAACTGCTATATTAAWGTCTGGATACAGCTATCTTACTGTCTTTATAGCTGTATAGGATAAATGACATACTTTTCCATTATTCTGAACAAAAGTCTGTGTGGTTCTAAGTTTACGCATAACACAGGTGTTTATCAGCTGATGTCCTTATTTCAGAAAGGGCTGCAGAAATAGCTGCTAAGACTTTGTAACCCTGGAGAAGTCTTCTGCATTTCAAAGCCAATGGCTTTCTGCTGGGTTTTGGTTGGGGTTTTTTTAAATTTTTGTTTTTTAGTGTGAAAGATGCTCTTGAAATAGATTTGGCTGACTGTCAGGCTCAAAATCAAATGATCCAGATTAGGTAAGTGTTTGCAAGACTTCATTACACTGTTTTAAGAGGCAGTCCACCAGAGTTTTATAGAACTTATAAGCACTTTGGATGAGAAAGTTGGAGAATGGTTTGCTATAAAGAGTATTTTCATGCAGTATGAAGCTATACTGACCCCAGCAGCTTGCAGAGTTTCACTTTGTGGTGTTTCTGCAGAATGCGGTCTCTCCGTGTCTCTTGTTGGTCTGAGCAGTTAACAGAAATGTAGAATGTGTTGGTTTTCATGGTTTATTGGTTGTTGGTTTCAAAAGTTGATAAAAGAACATATTCTTTCTTCATCAAATCATTCAGTATTTTTTTTTCCTTCCAGTCACTGTAGAAGCATTAAGCTATCTATAGAAATGCCAGCATTGCCACTTTAGGGAACTGCATGCCTAGAAGGTGGTTGACCCATCGTGTTTTGACTACAGTTTGTTATGTTGGTTGGTAGGCTGTACAAATATAGTGGTAATGACCAAAACTAGATGTTTGTTATGCTAGTTTGCTTGCTGTTCTGTCTAGTCCTTTCAGTTTTTGTTTGCATTATCTTGAGCTGATCTCYCAGAAATGGCCTTCGCTGTGTCTTCTGGAGAAACCTGTTTTGTTTGTTCAGGCTTGTTGTACCTGTACCCTCTGAAGAAGTACATCCATGGATTTGGGGAAACATGTTTTTAGTCTTCACTCCAAGATCATTTTTATGTTCTTTATCAGCAACTTTTAGCCAAACAGTCTGATAATTTGCATCTGGGAAGTGGAAGGATTTCCCTGGTGTCTGAAAGGTTGTTTATCATAACCTTGACAAACTCTGAGTGTATTTTCCAGAAGGRCTCTGGGAAATTAGCCTGAGGTCTCTGGTACTCAAAGCTTTGTTTTAACTTTACAACACTGAGCCTTGTGCAATAGCTCATGGAAAACAAGGAACATCAGTATGAGCCTGTTGTGGGCACAGTGGCACTGTGAGGTGCTGTCAGTCCCCAGTTCCTGGTTCCACCCAGTAGGCACAAGCAGCACAGAGCCAGGTAATCAAGTTTTTCCTTTAAGATGAAAACTGCCATATGGGTACAAGCTTGACAGCATTACAGATGCCTTCCTGCCCTTTCCTCCCAGCAAAAAAATCAAGGCTGAGAAAATACATGCATTAAGCAGAAATTTTTCCCCTCTGTTGTCCCATTTGTACTGTGAAAAAACTCTTGCCAATAGACATGAATTAAATCTACCTTCTTGTAGTTGCACTTTATTGTCTAGGTGTGCAAATAAATCTGTTCCATACTTCTGGCTAGCTAAGAATTTCAAAAAGAAGAGACATCTCAAGAGATGGAAAACATCTCCTTTTGCTTCTGTCAGGTCACTGCCCTGTTCACTTTTTTTATCCAGCCTCATGGTTATTTGGTATTGGGAAGTTTTTCCACCCCTCTGTTTTGTTTCATTACCTTCAAGACTGAATTTAAACTGACTTGAAAAGTGACTATCTTTTGGATGTCCAAACTAAATGAAGACTGTAATATTGATAACTCTGCAATTAAGCGTAATTTAATCTATGCAGAAATTAGCAAATACTTTAATCATTGCAGGAAAATGGAGAAAGTATGTTCTCAAGCCTCAMGTTCTGAAAATCTTCCCTCTAGGTGAGAACAGCCATGGGATCAATCAGGGGCATTATTCTTGTGCCTCTTCACTGAAGGAGTCACAAGTGCAGGAGCCATCTGGTGAAAACTTTCAACAAAATCATTGTCTTGGATAAGACAGTCTTTTTGTTATGACAAAGATATTTGAGTAAATGATTTCAAAGCTCTTTTTCACCTCTTTAGGTTTTAGAGGTGTAGCAGCATGTGAAGGGATTATTTGACCTCAACACCATTAATCTACTCTCTACCATCAGAGTAGGTGGGAGGATCTTGGGGGCAAGGAGTCTCTTGTCTAAAATCAGACACATTCACACGTTGAAGCATTTACTTTGTTCTGTGTTTGGAAGGTTTTTTCAGAAATATAAGTAATGAACAGTAAATTCAAGACCTCTGTTTTTATTTAATAGTGTGATAAATATTTAATTGGTGATTTCAACCATACCTAGTGCTATATGTGGAAGTATTTTTGTTCCTGAACAGGGTTGTTCTAATTCGGCCATGTGCCTGGATTGGGGGTGCAAACAATAGCCTAAAATGTTTGGCTGCATGGGACTGCAGCAAGAGAGGTTACATTCCGCCACCACCCCAAAATGAACAATGATAGTGGGGCCTTGCCAGAGAGCAAAGGATGCAACGTGAGATGTTATGTTTCCATGCAAGGGAATATGGGGATAAACAGGGTCTTGAAATCTTCTGTGGTACATCTTGTAGAGTGTTGTGCTCTGCTGTCAAAGGACAGGCTCTGGTTTCTTCAGGGCAGAAGTATGTGCTGAACCATGGCCAGCTTTGCTCTGGGGCKGTATTGCTGGAGTGATGCCCCATGCCTCTCTCATCTGCTGAGCCTGTCTCTGTGGCTGGCCTTCCTGAAGCCAGCAGCAGGAAGATCTAGAATGTTGGGCTGGCTTTTCATTGCATAGTCTTTATCTATTTTAATATTTTATTTATTCCTTATTACAACCTCTCTATTATATTTATTTAATATTAATTGTTGTTGTTAAGTGTTTTAGAGGTTGGCAGAGTGCGAAGCTGTGATCTGGGGGTCTGGTTTTGTCCTAATTGGGTGGTTATCAGCTTTGGTGTATTCTGCTTGTTCTTAGCTCTGCAAAGGCCGTGTAACCACTGAGCAAACCGAACGTGCTCCTGTGAGCMGCCATGCTGAACTTGTGGTAAGAAGTCAGTTCTGCTAAGCCTATGCAGAAGCAGTGCAGGTACTCAGCTTGCAYGGTTACCATCAGGGTGAGGCCAGCTTGAAAGTCTTCTGCAATGACAGGTGAATTGCAAAGCCTCTAGTCTTGAATTTTGTTCCAAGACAATAAAATTAAAAAAAAAAAATTACTTACTTTGTCGTATTTGAGGTAGCTTTGCACAAAAAAAATACTCAAAAGTCAGTTTTGCAGCCCATTTTGTGAGCAAAATCATGTTTTGAACTTGAAATCTGTGGAATAGGTGCAGCTTTCAGCTGTACGTCTTGGGCATGTTTTGGATTGTATTTTTCTTTTTTTGGTAGGTGCTGTGGAAAGAAGACTGTGAAGACAGTTTGGCTCAGTGGTTTTTGTGAAGCAGCACAGAGCCTGCCTGTCTTGGCTCATTACAGGCAGCACTCTGCTCCGTCTGTGACACAGGCTTAGGCAGTGCACCTATTGCAATCGGTGTTGCTTTACAGAGGTCCCTAAATTGATCCCTAAATAGCTCACACAGTATGGTTGGCTCATGGTTCATTAAGGGATTGAGCAAAGAAAGGAGGCTGAGGCTGAAATTGCTTTGAAATGAATCTTGTATAAGTTCAGCACTCAGGAATGTTGTGTGACGGGCACGGTAATGGTCTGTGTCTCCAGGCTTGCAAGCACATCTGAAATTTTGCATGGCGCACTGGCAACTAAGAAGACTGCTCATCTGTATGTGGATATTTGCCTGCCTTACAGCAATGCTGATACTTCATTAATATTTGTAGAGTGAGTTTAACAGAAGTACAAATGAATTATTACTGGAACTGAATATATTAGGCTGCTGTAACACATTTACAGATATTTAGGAAGTTCTTTGTGTTTTGACAGAAGATAGAAAAAWTTTTGATTGTGCAAAAGGTGAAGAATGTGCCTTCACAGATACCCAGGGTATCTTTGTAAGGTACTATACTCTGAGTTAATTCTTACCAATGCACAAATCCTACATATGTCTATTTTGTAGTGACTTGATGCTGCAATTAATACTTAAGGGCATTTGGATTATCAGCCATAATCAGTAATTTTAATTGTTATCATGTGCATAAAAAAATGGTGTAATTTTAGATGTCATTGGGAATGTGCCTGGAAAATGTTATTCTGGTTTTTGTGGTCTACACTTGAGAGAACTTAAAAAAAGTTTTGATAGGAATCTGGTAGTTCCTGTTTCTAGGAATTTCTTCATTTTTTTAATTTCAATTTCCTGTGAGATGAGGGGGAAAGTGAACTTGTGGTGGGAAGAGCACTTTCTGTTGAATAATTGTTTTGGCTTCTTCAGAAGCTTGTATGCCTTTTATAAGACATCATTTATCCCATGTGCCTAGATCAAGTAGCATTTTAGAGGTACACACAGTTTCTGATGCAGGAAATGTGGAGACTTTTTTCTGGAAAGAGCTGGGGGTTGCTGAGTCAGGCAAGAGCCTTATGCCTTCCATGTGCAAAATCCAAGTTCTACTGTGGAGAACATCTAGCATGTATTCATAGAACCACAAATCCTTGTGGAACTGTTTGAATGAATAAGATAGGTTAAAAAAAAAACAAAACAGCACTACAAGACTGCAAAGGATATGTTTGAATACTGCCAAGGAGTTCACTTGAATGTTATGTTTTATTTTTTTTTTTTAATCTGGTTTTCTTCTTAACCCTTCCAACATATTGTAAGCCTCCTTGCTYTTAGATGCATTTCTCAGAATCCCCTGCTCTTTTCTGTATTATTTTGGTTTTTTGGGTGGAGGAGCGTTTGTATTTTTTTTCTTTGTCTCGGGAGATTGAGTGTATTGTGGGAGGTGAGGCAACACTGGTCTTGGCAGAACACTACAAAACCAAGAGAGTAATTAAATGACGCAAGCTTTTGATTATTTTTCTCTCTGAAGCTTTCTGGCACGGCTGGGCATTCCAATTGCAAAAGGAGGATCAAGAGAAGAAATTTCTAAAGATCGCATGCAGAATTAGAAGAACTGTGTCGGAGACTTWTTGCTTCTTTAAAGCTCTTCGCTCTCAAGTTCTGGAGTTACTTCTTTTTCCCCTGCGAGGATAATGTCTCTTTCATCACCCAAGATAGATGTAACTGAAAGGGAGCTGCCAAGGTTGTGTTTTGGTTTCTTTGCTCCCTTACAAATTGGATTTTTCCTATCTTCTGCAGAAGGATTATAGAAGGATTACAGAAGCTGTGTTTTTGGGGCTGTGGGAGGAAGTTGTTGTTTTTCTGGTCTTGAGTCTGGGACCTCCTTGTTTTGCGATTTGTTCTCTGAAGTTACTGCCTGTTTGGAAAAGGGAGAAGCAGCATAATATGAACTTGCACAACTATGGATTCCTTCCCTTTGCAAATGTTCCATGTGGCTGCTTGTAAAGGAGGTTTTTGCATGCRTAACAAGCAAATGAAGAATAGCATCCCAGGCTGGATTTAAAAGAAGCAAACTGCTTGTGTCCTGGCAAAAGGATAAATACTGTTTAAACTATAATTTAAAGAAGATTGGATGTTGGTCCATTTTCAAATGTTTTGAAAGGAAGGATCTGATCAGYTTAAACCTGCATTTTCTACAACTGAAACTGGAAGATGTCTTGGAAAAGAAACTACTTTTCTGTGGGTCGGGGGACTGTGCAGGGCATGTTTACGCCACGAAATACCACCTCAATAGCACCCAGTAAAGGTCTCAGCAATGAACCAGGACAGAACAGTTGCTTCCTGAACAGTGCGCTACAGGTAAGAGCACAGAATAAAGAATGTTTCTGGTTTTGCCCTCTGTGTGTTGCAGTAGTTATAATTTAGTGTACTTGAATGTCTTGTGTAAGCTTGTAGAATGTCAACCAAAGATAAAAATATAAGTAGAATATTTATTTTAAAGTAATAGAATATTGCATAGTTTGCAGAATGTGTACTCCTTAAAAGTAAATTTAACTTTTTTGTTGAACCAGTCAAGGTATGATAATACCTATRCAAGATCCTTTTTATGTAGTTCAGTTTTCTTTTGTGGCTGCTGTTTTGTAGTTTGCTTTAAATGACTGTTTATTTTTTGATTTAGTAGAAAAACCTTTTCTGGTGCCAAATTCAATGGAGTGATAGAGGTATTGTCACCATTTAGATGTTTTGAATGTCTGATGGTTGAGATTCAGTCATTTTGGCAGCAGGGTTTAAAATCCCTTCACATCAGTTTCTGTCCCTTCATATGACTTGTCTGTGTGGCACAGACTGTGTCACTGTGGGTTTGTTTTTCTGTTTTTTTGGTTTTGTTTTCCATGGGCACAGTCAGGTTCTTGACTAACTTCAGGCTTCCATATAGCCCCACTGCAATAATACCAATGTAAATACCTATGCGCCTCAATAGGCTTAATATCTTAGCAAATAAGGACTAAGAAAATTTTCCAGTGATGTTCTGTATCAATTACCTTTATTAAACGGTAAGGTATAATCACTGGCTACCTGTTAATACTGAGTTACTGAACCTAGGTCARGAGTGAGTAGATCCGAATGTCAGCTGCATGCCGTACATGAAAATGAAAACATAYGACTTGATCTTTAGTCTGCTGCAGAAACCCTTTTCTTTTAAAGCTCAAGAGAGATCGTATACTGAAAGTACTAATAATCAGAGCTAAATTAAAAAAAAAAAAAGGTGGTAATTATTTCATAAAATACATACTTCTGGGGTTTCTCTTAATTTTTTAACATTTAGTCTAAGATGCTCTTGCATGCTTGTTACTTACTCTTATGAATTTCTATAAACATTCAAGCTAAACTCCAAAGGCAACTACATAAAAAAAAATTGGACTTATTCCTAAATGTAATTCTTTTGTCCTTTTGTAAAGTCTGCAGAAGTTCATCAGGAATGTTKGTGTGTAATCAGATGTTTTCAAGGCTTCTGTTGCCTCCCAGGCCCTTAAGTACAGGGATAGTTTGAGTATAAACATAGCCAYGGCAATTATGAAGGTTGGGAAACTTGCAGATTATATTTTAAAATRTGTTTACTGAATGTTACATATTACTGTGGTTTAAATAACAGACTGTTCTAGTTGGAAACACTTCTTGAAACCAGCACAAATTTTGTCAGGGTGCTAAATTTTTTGTAGCCAGTTGCTGTAGACAAATTAATCAGAAATTAAAAGTTTGGTTCCTCTGTTTGTGCTAATGAAGCATTTAGCAAGTCACATGTTAGCCTGGACCTTGCTGCTCTGTCCGGAACCTGGTAGGACGTGATTTAGGTCAGGGCCTTTTTCAGTGCAAGCTTCTGCCTTCTGAAAGGCTGGTGACTCTGGCTTGCAGGAACGTCCAGTTACTGTTAGTTGAAGCTGAAATAGCTGGTGCTGACCACATTTTAAGAGCTGACTGTGAGACACCTCWGAGGTGTGTGTTGTTACTGTTTTACAGATACAAATTTGAATAGTTTCTCATGAGTGCRCAGATTTAGCGGTAAAACTTGCAAATAAAATATAGTGCTGTTAGATCAAATGTCATCTCTAACTATCGCTAGCAGAACATGTAAAAGGCTGCTTGCTTTTCTGTGCTGTGACCGTACCYAGTCACACACCTGCTATTACCGCCGTACCTGTCCTGAGAGAAAGGTGTAACTCCTCTAACAGGCTGAGGTTAGTAATCATGGCCTGTGAGTGCACTTAGTAATGATAATATTGGGCATAACGGATTTTAGTATTTTATCATTTTTACTTGCACAAACTCGTTCATGTGTATACTCTTGGCACTCCATTGTTCCAGCATTTGGGCTTTCTGCTTAGAACAAGAAAGCTSTTTAGGATTGGAAGAAGGGAAGAGTTTCATCCCCAGCAGTCGATGGGATGCCCTTGGCAGCTCTGCTCAGCCTCGTGGTGCCCAGTGACTGGCCATGGTGCCAGCACAGAGGAGCAGTCAGAGCATGTRCTGTTTAAACTAGCACTGCCACATGGATAAAGAAGCCAGTTTTCTAATCTAAAAGCACGTGGCAAGAAATTCAGAGGAAGGTCCTACTATAAATTAACATCTGTAGGTTACAACTAAAGGAAGTTGAAACATCAACTTGCAGTTAGATAAAATGCATTGCTTTTTAAAGGTGATGTTCATTGTTGGCGTAGGTACACTTCTTGGCTTATTCAGCATGTGCAGTTTTAATCAGAAGTTTATGCAGTATTTTATTCCAGAGTCATAAAAWTGGCTGTGCACCTTTTTGTGTTTCAGGTTCTCTGGCACCTGGACATTTTTCGCCGCAGTTTCCGGCAGATATCAACGCACAAATGTATGGGCGATTCTTGCATCTTCTGTGCTCTTAAGGTAAAAGTTAGAAATACATTGAAAGCAGTTTTTAAAAAAAATTGAACAGAAATATTTATGATATTTAACCAGTATATATAATCAAACTTGCACCTGAAAATTTGTGAGAGCAAGGTAAATCTGATAGATACTGGTCCAGCTAGATTCTTATAGCACAGTTTCTAAAATGTGTTGAGGCCAAAAAATTGTGAAAATACTGTTGTTAAAGTTTCAGTTACAAGGACTCTTCTCAATGTGTGCATGTCATTGTAAGCCTCCATTAGTTTGGGCAGTAAAATATAAGTTGGCCTAATATTTTCCAGTTTGTCATTTGGTGTGCAAATACTTTACTATATGTAGTTAGGATGCTCATAAACTTTCCCCTTTTGCTTCAGAGCTACTTTAAACGTCAGGATGGAGAGGGCCTTTAGCTAAGCTTTTCTGTTCAAAACTGTTGATTATGTAAGACTAAAAGGCTATTTTCTACTGTAAATATTGATGTCTGTATTAAATGGCTCCGCTCTTTGTAGTCTCTGTTTTAAAAAACATCAATTCTGTTTGTAGCTGCAGATGCAATAGCTGACTGTCATAGAGGCTGCCTGGGCAGTAAGATCTAGATGCTAGCTCTGATTCTGAGTACTGCTATGCACTTGAGTAAATTGTGCAATCCTGTGTCTCTGTTTGTCTCTATCAATTAATGTGTAGCACTTTTGGGGTTTTTTGCGACCTCCTTTCTAAATTTTGCTAGCTCAAACCCACAGCTTCTTGTGGGAGAAAAGGATATGATGCAAACATCATGAACATACCAGCTTTAATCTTCCTGAGCAATGATTTTCCTTTCTGAAATTGAGACTGAGACATTTTCTTTGATCACAAATGTATTGTAAAATCCAACTAAATGTATAAATTAATTGTGGGAGAATTTGTGTCATGAATTCTGTGTGCAGTAAAGACAGCATGTCTTCAAAAGATGGTAAAATAGAGAGTGCAAAAATAGAGGTTTAAATTAAGATCATTTGACATTCTTAGGCAATATTTATGGTATAATAGCTGTCTTGTTGCTGTTAAGTGACATCACAAGTGCTCTGGTAGAGATAGGCTTGAAATTAATTATCTAGTGAGGTTTTGGGCTGTTGTTGAGGGACTTTCCCTTGCAAATGAATGGCAAAGAGGAGACTATTAAGGCATGAAGTAAGAGATTTTTTTTCTGGAAGGGAAATTCATCTCAAGACATTACTGTTGAAATGATGAGACAGGATGAYATTTACAGCGGTATCATCAGGAGAGGATATAACAGTGGGTTAAGAGCAAGGTAGTGCATTTGAAGTGACATACAGYTATTCAGACAAAGAAAAGATAAAGTATTAAATAGATCCTCTTCCTTGAAGGGGAGTGACAAGACTTAGTCACGATCTGGTTTGAGTTCATTAAGTTCAGTGGGATAATTTAAAGGTATTTTTCGGGTCATACCCTTGAGTGTTGCCAAGTGATGGTTGGAATTCTTTGTTATCCAAGATGAGGTCAGGAAGGATTTATGAAATTACTGTGGATGTAAGCTTTTGCCATTCTGAGGTTTAAACTAACATCATGATCTATCAAGGAAATACCAGGAGATCAGACAGGTTCTGCCATGAATGAAAGTAGACTCTCAGTTCTGCACCAGAGTTGAGGTTTTAATATAAAGATAATAGTTGAAAGTCTTTGTGTAGAGAACTGGAAAAGAGGGAGAGGGGTGTGAAAGGATATTACAGGAAAAATGAGAGAGGATGAACCTTTGCAGAACKGGTCTTGAGGGATGAACTGTGGACAAAGATGCATGTGGGTTAGCAGTACTGGTAGGACAGGGAAATCACTACAGTAAAACTGGAAGATGACAGAATCTCTGGGATACATGTTTTAAAAACAGACATTAGGTCAAAGAATGTTTAGTTTTGTAAAATCCTTGCTTTTGATGTCTTGAAGTGTGTAATATGCTATTATAAACTTGGAAGTGACAGGTGGAGTGTCAGAATTCACAAATTCTATGCCTGCAGCAATATGCTTATTTTTAAAATTAGGCAGTGTTTGAAAAAGTTGCTGCTCTCTCTTCTCACTCTCAGATATCTGCAAGGATTTGTGTGTGTGTGTGTGTGTGTGTGTGTGTGTGTGTGTGTGTGTGTGTGTGTGTGTGTAGTTTTGGTTTTGTTTGTATTTTTCCCACCTGAAGTTCTTAATAATGATGTGCCTTTCTGGGAGGTGTTACAACCCTTAAGTTCCAATACAGCAATAATGTTGCACCAAATCCTCTACTACTTTTGCACCTTTTGGGAAGTTTGCATCTGCGTGCAGAATTCCTAGAGTGCACAAAAACTCTTAAGAATGCATAAACAATTAAAGATTTACTTGGACATGTGTTTATGAATGTGAGCAGTAACCAATTCTTGAAAAAATAAATAAATTCCAAMTTCCAAATCAAATCAAAAGGTTAGCATTTTCACTATCTACAGTCTGTCCTTCATGGGAGATTGCTGTATGTTCTGCCCAAGTCTGTTCCAGAACCTCTTTCTCTCAGTGATAGTGTGCCAAGCTTTCACCTTTATTAAGTGTTTCACCTTTATTAGTGTTGATGTGTGTACATAAGTACTTCAGAGTTCCCCTCCTCCCCTTTTTGTGTTGTCGTCAAGTCAAATATTATTATAAAGGTGAGTTATAAAGGCTGGCGCTTAACTCTAAATGAAATTGGGGGTGCAAACCTCTCTTCAGCCCCTCCAAAAAACCTCTGTGCACCAGAAACATAGGTTGTCTTGCTTGAATGCAGCAGAAAAGRTAGGGGTATTGACAAGGGACAGCCCCAAACTGTGGACATGCTCACATTCATCTTCATAAACTCCTTCAKCAGGCAGTTTAAGGGGGGAAAAGGCTGCTTAAGGTATTTACTTGTTCTCTGCTGCCCTCTGGATCAGTATTTTCAAATTGCTCTATTTTTTTTTCTCCTGTAAGAGTTCGTCTGTCTGGTACATGGTATGTGTGAACTTGTATAAGACAAGTGGAATAATGTGCTTAATGTGCACCTAATACTGCAAGCATCACTAAGAGCATGTTTTGTGTCCCGGTGCAGCAGGGTCATCCCCTCCCTTCTGTGCTCATCTCTTCCCCTGCCCCTAGCTCTCCTTTCTGCTCTGGAAGCCTTTTACTGTTGTCCTGCCAGAGTAATGCTGGCTTAGCCTCCAGGTCTTTGACATCCTCTTTCTCTTGAATCTTGCCTTAGGCTTTGCTAAGATGAGGGAGAAGAAGTGGCTGGATCCAGTGGGAACACCAGAATTTGGAGCTCTATACCATGCGAAAATCTCCTATTAGGGTCTGGGGAGAGGTAATTAGCCTTGCATGCTGTCAGGTGGATCTGCCCAAAATACTTGTCCAGACCAAGCAAGGTGGAGGCAGGACATGTTTACTCTTCTTCAGAGCATGCTGGCATGTTCAGATTCCAGCCTGGCCTGGGAAAGGGACAATACTAATGGGGAGGAGTCTATGTTGTGTTCCCCCTTCAAGTGTGCTTCACTTCAGGGTCCCTTCACAGCATACGTGACACCTCCAGTGGTGTGCAGAGAGGGTCCACACTCTTCTCCGGCTCAGAAATGTTGCTCTGAATGTGACACCCTCTTCGTTTTGACTCTAGAGGAAGATAGTTCTTCTCTAAGCTAAATTTAGCCTTTGAATAACACTGAAGAAGTTGTATTTTTTCCATGCTTTCTTGGCTTACTGCAACTGTTTCTAGGGATTCTGATGTCATTCACAGTATTTACTATAAATGCTCAGCTAAGTCTCTAAACATTACTTGTAATTTCAAATATGGGATCACAGGACATGATGTCATACCTGATTGAATCACATTTAATTTTTGTACCCCATTGAAGACTTTCATTGCACAAATTCTTGAAGTGATTTTAAAACTTGATGTGCTATCTGACTATGTTTTCTTATAGAAAATAAACCTTGAAATCATTCCAGACTCATATTCCTTGGTTATTTTAAAGAACCCTGCATCAATAGCTAAAAAAAAGGGAAAGCTGCAGACTCTGTGCTGGAATCCCAAACACTTTTCTTTAAGATGTGGCATTTAAATATTTTTTTCAATACATAAGCTGTCCTTACTACTATGTGGTTTGCCTACTGTAACCCTGGAATAGCTTTTTGATTTATTATTTATGCTGAAGTCTACTATGATTAAGTTTATTTTCCTTTCTTTTCAGCATGACTTTGCTTTAGTGTTTGTTTATCACAGCTGAAGAGGGTAGGAAGRGGGAAATCCGTCCACTGTATTGAGCATGCCACAGAGAGTTTGTTCTTCTTCCAGGGATTGTGCTGGGAGCTCCATAGTGCCAGGATATAGGACAGAGTGKTTTTTGTAGGTCACAAAGAAGAATGCTCTATTGATTGATAAATTCCAATAGGGCAGTGTTTTTCTGTTGTTTTGTCATGTGCAACAAAAGCAGGAAGAATGTGAATTTTCTGTGTAGAAATGATGTTGTTGTCYAAGATGAAAATGGAGAACAGTAAAGTTTTACAGTGCTTTCAAAAAGTGGAATGGCTCTAGTTGGTTCTGATAAGGCACTTGCTTGAAATGGAGTGATTTATTATGAAATACTAATCATGTGGTTGAGACAGTAGTAGATTGCTTGCAAAGATTTCGTCCTCTTTATGTTTTTTTCAATTCACAATAGGATTTCAGGGTAAAACAGTAGTCAAAATACATAATATAATTACTTTTTGTTTTCTATGGCACATGCAATTAACTGCCTGCTGAATCAACTAGCAACAAGTACAGTTTCCTGAGTTAATAAACTGGTAATTGAAGCTTCCAAATAACAATTGCCAGTTTTAATCTTGATCAAGCAGTTAATKAGTTGTTACCTAGTAGATGTGCACATTCTGTGATTTTTCTGTTCCTGCCACCCTCTTAAACAGCACTTGTGGAAAGTATTTTTTTCACTTGATTTTGRTAGTAGGCAGGGATGCCTGACTTGACAGTTTGTACTGGGGGGCTTGATCTTAGTATTCATGGTACAGTGTGAGTACAAATAGAAGAGACACAAAAGGAAAGGAATAAATGGAAATCCAAGTTGATTGTTATCAGACTTGGAGGTTTGAAAAGAKATCAAAAGACACAAAACCAAATAGAGCTAGAATTTATTACAACCTTGAAGGTGAATATAACATGAGGAAATGTGGGGAAGAMATGTGAGCTAGTGGAAGTATTGTGGGCGGAGGCTGATGTGTTTGGATAGGAGAAAAGTGATTTTTACCAGCCAGAATTCGAAACAGGTTGTTGTACTAAGTAAGAGTCTTCTCTGGGAGATTGTGATGTTCTGAATGAGAGATTAGGTAATATAAGCAAGAGAAAAAGGTTCAGTGAATTGAATAGGGTAAAAAGGGCACGCTGTTGAAATGGAGTTTAAAAAAATTATACCAACAAAACCCCATCATGAAAACCCAGAAACAATTGATTAATGTTTGGAATACTCAGGCATTTGAGGGAAACATTTTTGTTCTTTGAAAGAAATCCCACTAGAGCTCCAGTGATATCCTCATACAGAAGAGATGTCTGCGTAATTCTGGAAGGAAGTAGTTAGTTCTCAGAAAGCTGCCAAGGACACAAATCAAATTTACATTGCATGAACACTGATCTGATTCAGTAGCTGTTGCCTATTGTCTTCAGACATCAATTTATTCTTATGTCGGCCTACTTCTACATGCTTGGTTAAAAAGTCACATGTGCTTGTATATCAAGTTTGGTTTGTTTCATGGTTAGTTACATTTGTTTCATTATGGTTAGTTACACGCTGCAGATGTCAGGTTACCCCAAATAAATGGAATACTCCTTTCCTAGGGAGGAAGTTGATTTCAAACACTGTTAATGATAATTGGGAGCAGATCTTGAAAACTAYAGAGGTGTTCACAGCTATTGCAAAWTTCAWATCTTTAAAAGAACTCCCAAGAATKCATGTCAATCCCATAAATTACCTAAAGAATATTTGCTATCTTTATTCTCTGAACCAGGTGAAAAATAACTTGGATTATGATCATGCAGGTAAATTATAGTTTTCTGAAACATCGTCAAGGTTTTCCACTTGAGGGAGTTGCATGATAAATGTTGCTTATGTCAAACCTTAGGTTGTTTTCCTTTATTTGATCCTTGATCAGTATGCACCTAGAAAGCTCATACTGATACCCACTCTTCYCAAAGTRGAAGACATTTGGCTTTGYTCTGATGTGTGTCAGAAGCCCAGCRTGCAGTAGTAGAAAGGATATGARGCCTTCAGTTAAAAAACTGGGGGAAAAACCAAGTGAGGCCCTACAATTGATAGTTTGGGATGGTTAGGGAGGAAGTTCCAGGTTTGGACCCATCTGAGAGCAAGCTGGTAGAAGATAACAATGTAATTGGAGTTGATCTTGACTTAGTGTTTGGGGAAGTGTTTCTGGAATATGCAGCTAGATGGACTTTGGGAGTTTATTGGTCTTAAGGAACACTTCTACTTCGCAATTCCCTTCTGTGCTACCCTTTCCAGACTTTTGAAGAGCAGTAGGGAAGGGTTTATGAAGGAAGATGGGCTTCTTTTATKCATAGACCTCAGGAATGCAGTGCAACTAGAACACAGACTTCTTATATGAAAAATCCCTTGCTCATACTGTTGTCTTGGCTTGTAGACTGACCAATGTGCCAAGAACATGTCATCAGTGTAGAAATCAAACTACTGCTATTAATAAGCTATTAGTAATTCTTATATTCTAWATTAAACAAATTATTTTTTTGTTCTGCATCCTTGATTTTAGTTACTGAAAACTAGTAACATAAAAGAAGCTTGCCATTTTCATGGGGCTTTTATCAGTATCCATTCATATTGTTGTCACTGTTAGGGACACACTCATTTGTGTTGGAATGTAGCTATTGAAAGAGATTATCAGTGCAGTGAGTACATTGATGGGATTTCCAGCAGCTTCAGTTTCAGTTGAAGAACTTTTTGGAGCAGAAGGAAGTTGAATGTTTCATATATGAAGTTCTCAGGTTCTGTAAACAGTTGGAAGAAAGGAGCTGTGAGAAATCCTGGGGCAGAATCAGGAGTGTTTTCCTGGTCTACACTCAGCTGACTTTCATACCTGTGTATGGAACAAATGTCTTAGCAATTAACAGTATCGCTCACAGGCAGGACCTTAAATTAAGGAGGAAGATTGACTTAGATAATTTAAAATGATGAAATTGCGGGAAATGCCACACCCTTCCATCTTAGGTTGAGAGACAAGAAAGGCCTGTTCAGAAGGGGARCAAAGAACCTATCTTGAAAAGTAAAGGGGAATCAACTGCAACAACCTCATCTCCCCCAAAAAACCCCWGCCCCACCTCGCTGACTAAAACCTAAGAAAAGTCAAACTCGCCTGTATTCMAAGTGCTTTTGTCTCCATTTGAGGTGCTTTAAGGACTTCCTACAAGCACTGAGTTCCAKTGTGCTCTGAACTGCATTCTGCAATGACATGATAGTATTTGATCTTTATTAGATTAAAATGCACAATTACTCATTGGTTTTAAGATTTTTTTTCCCTTGTAATCTAAATAAGACTRTACCATTGTGTGCTATGTCATTACAAATTTGAGGAAGCATTCTTCCATATTGRGATCTTTTATTTCCTAATTTCTGCATTCTTCACAGAATTCTTTGACATTGCTTGATTATTTTTTGTTCCATGGTAAGTATACTATTTCTTTAAAGATRGACATTTAAAAGAAGAGTTTGCTTGCTTCTCCTTTTACCTAGTTTAGAGCCTGCAGTAATTCTCGCTCCCCAGGAGTGCAAAGCCATTTGAGGGGTCTCATTGAAGCAAACCAGGTCCTGTCCATCAGCTCATATGGCAGTGAGGTTGTGGACCAGTTGCTAGACAAGTGTCTCAGTTTCCTGATCTGTGAAGTGAGATYGAATAAACACATTTCTAAAGCACAGTTGTGAATATTTTCAAGTGCTCTTAAATCATGTAATGTAAAATGTGAAGCAGGCTGGAGTTACGTTTCACTGCCCTTTTTTTTGAGGTTCATTGAAATTAGAAAATTCACTAATGAAACATGAAACTTGCTCAGTTATTAGAGTGACAAAAATGGYGATTGAGTTTAAGTGCAGAGACTTSRTCATTCTTTCAATTTTATGTATGTATGTGTGAAAAAAACCTGAGGAGAGGTATTGCCTGTATTTTGTCATACTTGACATTGCCTCATGGCCTTCTCTTCACTACTTTGCTCCTGATTCTGTGACATTCTAATAAAGGCAATAGTAGAAGAACTGTGGGCTTCATCCGTGAATGAACACCTTGAGGATTATTTAAATAAAAGGTGCAGTAAAGAGGGATAGGCATATTACATGTATGTGAGATTATGTTAGCACTGTAAATTGTACCATTCCTATGGGCAGAAATGGCAGAGGGGTGGAGGTTGGTGTGCTGCCTGTGCAGTGACAGCTGTGCTCTGCACTCTTTCCAGCTTCCTTGGAACAGAGAAGATTGTACCATTTGGCAAACCTTGCAGTTTATCTTCTCATTTCCTGATAAGGAACAAGTAAGAATAGTTAAAGGAGGGAAATATTTAGATTAGTTTCAACTGATATAGATCCTGATGTTAAGGAGAAGCCTTCTGTAATTAAAGGATGAAGTCCTACATGAATTGTGGATCACTGCAGATTARTATAGATGTGAAAGTAAACCAAACAGGCAAAGTTTGCTTTTCTCCTTGTTTTACTAAGTTCAGAAGGCAGAAAACATGACTGGTGCACAATTAAAGGTAATCCTTTTTTTCCTTTCTTGCAGTAAGAATTGAGCTTTTCCACAGTCTTTACAGAAATTGTGAGGAAAGATTTATAGGAAAGGACAAGCAGAATTCTGAGATTGACACTGATGAAGATGTTTGCTTGTCATATGAAATGAGGTAGAAAGTAGAGCACAGTGATGATGGAGAGTTGTCTTGTATGAAAATAAGGACTGGAAGTTTTTTACTTAAACTGAGGRTCTTTCATTGAGAATTATGTTCCTTTTTTGTAGGAGGGGCATAGTGAAAGTTAAATAACTGTTCAGATGATGTTTTGGATACTTCAGACACATGTGCATGTAAGAACACAAAATAAATGAGGGGGTTTAATCAGTTGGGGGTGTGTACTGAACTTCATGCATATAACCCACACTTGAGACAATAATGTCTTTTTAGAACTCCTCATCCTTGCAAATGGTTACCCAGGTGATGTGTGAGTGACAGTTATAAAAACGCAGGTTTATGGCAGAAAGTGAACAGCTGGSTATAGGTAGGAACTGTTSTTCCTATTCACGTTGTGCSTTTTCCCTCCTGCATGTTGACACAAAAGCCATTTAAGTTTTATGCACTTGGATTTATGAAAGGTAAATTCCTTAAAGTGTTCAAGTTGCAAGTTGTGGCTGTTTAAGGGCTAAGATGTTTGGGAAGGGTTGCTTGAAAGAGGAAACAAGAGGCATGTGTAAGCTGGAAGTGAGAAAGTTAAATGGAGAGGGAGAAATTGGAGTAAATAGGAAAGAAGTTTTGGTGTTCATTGTATTGGCTTCAAGAATAAGATTTGGAGAAAGAAAGATCCAGGGGGGATTGATACTGAGGGACATTTGCTCTTCAACTCCTAACCTTCCCTTGTATATGTAAAAGGAAAGGAAAAAAATGCATGAAGGTACATACAATTTCAAAGGAGGAACTTTCAGGATTTTYTCTCATGGTCTGTGTAYCATACAGATATCTGTGTGTTGCAGYATCCAAGCAAGTTAAATGTTTGCTGTTTGTTTTCAGATAAATGGAGWCATATTTTGAAAATACAGTAACTTAACTATCTTTTTGGTTTTTTATTAGGGTATATTCAACCAATTTCAGTGTAGCAGTGAGAAGGTACTGCCTTCTGATGCCCTGCGCACAGCACTTGCAAAGACATTTCAGGATGAGCAACGCTTCCAGCTGGGCATCATGGATGATGCTGCTGAATGTTTTGTGAGTATAACTGAAAGATGGTTTGACAGGCACAGGTGTGGATCACCACTACCCAATCCTCCCTGATTTTTTTCTCCTCCATTTCTCCTTTCCCCAAATTGCAACWGACTTTGCATGTATGGCCTGGAAAAGTGCACGGAGAGATCCTCAAGCTAATGATTTGGAAATGCTGGTATCATTGTTAACCATTTTTACAGTTACTTTTGCACATGTACTTCTCGTACTCTCAAGTGTGTTTTAGATATGTATAATGAAACAATTGCACTAAAAGAATGATCCAAGATTCTAGTTCTAAGGATCACCTCAGAAGGGTAAAAGAACGTTTTGTTTGCCAGTTTTCTGAAATGGTGTTTTCAAAGGAAAAATTTTCAATGGAATTTGTGCAAGGTTAGAGCTATTTTGCCAAATAATTGATCTTGGCCTGTTTATTGCARGCTTGTAGACCACCCAGGCTGCTGATAGTGATAGTGATGGTATTCTGTTGGAAGAGGTGTCAAGAGACTTATGGCATCCACTGATTAATGTTGGCAACAGAGAATGTCTTGGGTCAAGAACTCCTGGGAACTTTAAAACAGATGTAGTTGTATGAAATAATGTCTAGAACATGTTCAGTCCKTTTATTTCATACAGAATTTAGCCTGCTTCTTCATTTATTAGTTACTCCCCGTTTTGATTTTGTGTTGATGAGAAGTTGGTGTCAATAGAGTGATTTCTAAAACTGTGTAGGTGCTCTGTCTTTCATCTGGTCATATCTATCCATGGTTGAGAATGAGACAGAAAAATCAGCAGCAGAATCTTCAGCAGTGATAGTAAATAAAATAAATGGTGCAGCATTTCAAATCAGAAATTGAGGCCATTTTCCTTTTTAATCCAAGAAATACCAACTTCTTTGTTTTTGAGCAACTTTCACAAATGGAGGAGCCTTCTGTCTGTAACATTATTGCATCAGACATGCTTTTGTGCCTCGTATCTTAACTTTTGTCTGCAGTTGAAATTATCTAATGCATTTTTTCCTTTTTTTCCTTTGGCTAGGAAAACCTGTTAATGCGAATTCACTTCCACATTGCAGATGAGACAAAGGAAGATATTTGCACTGCACCACATTGTGTTTCCCATCAAAAGTTTGCAATGACTTTATTTGAACAGGTGAGGTAATGATATATGCTTAATACCAATCACCAGTACTCAAGTTTTGTGTTTTCATTCCTAAAACTTGCACTGCCATGGTAAAGAAGTGTGCAGGCAGAAGAGTTGCAATGGAAATACCTGTTTGATCTTGTCAACATATTGTGTTGTATTTTGTTTCTCTCTAGTGTGTTTGTACCAGCTGTGGTGCCACCTCTGACCCRTTACCTTTCATCCAGATGGTACATTATATTTCCACAACCTCACTCTGGTGAGTTGAGTTTTTCACATGGAGCCTTTCCGCCTCCACTCCCTTTTTTCTTCCTTTTTTTTTTTTTTTTTTTTTTTTTTTTTTTTTTTTTTTTTTTGCTTTTTCTTTTCCCCCCGTATTGGTATTGCAGTTTGATCTTTATGATCTTTGTTGATTGCATGTCTAGAACATGCTTTGTTTAAAGTTGGTAGAGCTCTGAGAACTGTGATAAAGGACATGAGGATTTAGTGAAGCAGAAGATTGCAATTTCRGCGTAGATCAGTATGTCTGCTTGTTTATGATTCTGAATCTTGACAACTGTAGTGGCAAGGACTCATGTACATTTTGGAAGACTTTAAAGTGTGAGCAGGTGATTTAAGAAGGCAGATAAGGCAAACARTGAAAAAAATGACATTGAAAAGGACCTTTGGACATCTGCTGCAGCCTCCTGTTCAAAGCAGGGCTACCTTCAAAGCTACATCAGGCTGCTTGGGCTTGTGTGTACTGAGTTTTGAAAGTGTTTAAAGGACAAAAATTCCGTGACTTCTCTGGGCTGCCTGTTCCAGTTCTGAACTGGAAGGCTTTTTTCCTCCTTCATGGTGAACAGGGCAGTTCCCTGATAACTAGGGGAGGATGCAGAAAGGGAAATTCTCACTCGAGTTCAGACACRGTTTGCCCTTGGTAAGTCCACACTGGCTGCTCTGACTCCCCTGGTCCTTCATATGCCTGGAGTTGATTTCCAATGGGATTGATTTGGTCTGTCAGGGCCCCAGGTGGTGGAGTGAGTCTGACCAGCCTGCAGTTCCTCAAATCCTCTTTTCTCAGATGAATGTATAGCTGTTGTTTAATCTAGTTAAGGGAGAACTGCCCTGGTCACTGTGACCTTTCGTTGAAGGTGGTGTGCAGATCATGAGCTCCAGGTCTATAGCAGATTGAACTAATGCTGGTCAAGTCTTCTTTGAGTAGATGGCTGCTCAGTTCAAAACTTAATAAATCTGATTGAGGCAGAAATCTGTTATTAGTTTCTGTCTTGAAGTTTTTATTGGGATTATAACCTCTTGTTTTATATTYGGCATGTAAGATATGTAGTTAGAGAGCCTGAAAGAAAAGTCTTGAAAAATGATAGTTGCTCTTCACATGCAGATCTTTGAAAAGGTATCACTTCACCCGTGTAACARGAGTGTAAAGCATCCCCCTTGTGGCTGCTGCCTGCTGTTCCATTGAGTTGTAGTTTTTTATTAGGTTCCAGTAGACACTTTATCAGAATATTATTTATTAGAGAGAGGGGAAAATAGTTACGTAAGTGATAATCAGCATTTTATATGAAATATCACAATAGATCTAAAGTAATGCATTATTTTAAAAGCACTAATACATAGTAATATATTTATTTACCTCTGAAACCATTTTAAGCTTGAACATGCTTTGAGCACTAATATTCTTATGTACATACTGTCATCTTTCTTTAAACTTGGACAGTGAAATACATTGGGTATTGTACTTTTTTTGTAATTTTATTAAGTGTGTGCCTTATTGTGTTACTATTCTGCAGTTGTGCTTATTGAAGAGGGGAGGAAATATTTTTTAAAGCAAATACTTCATTTTGAAACCAAGTATTTATTGAAAAGCTAAAATATTCTTTTAAGATATAAAATTTAAGTGAAACAATCTATTTCTATTTTGAGTTTTACTTGTTTTCTTTATGTAGTATTTTTGCGGCAGATGTAGTAATTCACACATGATTATGTGGATTTTTCTCTACTACAATGTTAAATATAAAAAGTGTTGAGTATTTTAAGTTTTTTAACTTCAACAAAATTTAGGTGAAATGTATACTAGTTTAACATGGGTTTGTGTTTTTATTTTATTATTAAACTTTTGTTTTCCATACTTYGTCTGTACTAAAGCAATCAAGCAATTTGTATGTTGGAGAGGCGAGAGAAACCAACTCCAGATATGTTTGGGGAGCTCCTGCAGAACGCCAGCACTATGGGGGACCTGCGAAATTGTCCAGTGAGTAGCCTTTGTTTTCTTGGGGTGTGAATTCAGTATCTCACAGTTATTCAGTGAAGGAGGGRAAAAATTAGTAATGACAGGTGCTTCTTTGACTAGATACTATTAAGAGCAGGAATAGATGTTTATTTTTTATATGTATCATAAGTACTAGATTTCTAAAGTAAGAGTTTAATATCTTGTTTTGCCTTTTAATAAATACGCAAAAAGACCTATCATCAAACATTTTTACATATTGGTTAGTAGGTAGGGCAGGAAACAGCTGCATAGTTGTTGCTTCCTGTGATGATACTGTTGTTAGGTGCATTACAAATCCCCAGTGAAGCAATACAGGCTCTAATAGGAGGGCTTGTGTGCCTGCTCCCTGGGGCAGTGTAAGTATTTCCATTTTACATGTGGCCCCCTCCCAATTTCTAACTCTGAAACCTTAATTAAAAGTCTCCATTGAAATATGGATTTTTTTTTTATGTTGACAAATAGTGGCTCAGTTATCTAAGTAAAAGAAATGAAGGTATTTTTTCATCATTTAAAAGATGCATATGAGTCCAGCTCTTTAATAACCAAAATGTGTGAAACATAATAGACACTCTTGGTCAGGGGAAACTGCTGTTCGACTGTGAAATAATCAGTTGGATGAAACTGCGTACCAGCATTTGCTGTCCCTTTCTTTTTACACTCAAAAAAATTAGCTATTGAGGTTTACCTAAGTGTGGCCTCAAATTTATACAATGGGAAGCTTTTTATCAGGATGCCATGTTCCTGCTGTCATGCTGAAAATGCTGAAGCAAAGAAGACAATTTGAGAGTAAGATACACAAAACTGCTTGTGCTTTGAATGACCCTTTCAAAACATGTGTGAGTAAAGTCTCAATATTAAAACCTCATATCTACATTTAAACATCAGAGTCCTGCACAGTTTTCTTTCTGTTTTTTTGTTGTTTGTTTTTTTTTTTTAATTTTTCATTTTGTCTCTCACTGGTGGTTGGGACTGAAATTCTGGTTGATTTTTCTAGATTGCTTTGGGCAAGAGATGCTTTGTGATCTCTTCCCTGGTTTTAGTGTCAGAAATTATTATTTCCAATTGAGAACCTGGACTCTGTAGACCAGAGAAACAATTCTTGGTATGAAAATGATTTTCTTTCCCCCTGGAGTCTTGCAGGGGTACCTTTGTCATGTGCCTTAGGGAAAAGGGAATGTTGCAAATGGACTTTGTCATAGTTTTTGTCATGTCCCCCCACACCCCCTTCTGTCTACACCATCCCCAAAAATGCAGTAGTAGTTATTTAAAAAGTAAAAACTGTGAAGAAAAATGAAAACAGGAAATAAGAATCRTAGAACTCCTATGAGTTACTAAAGCAAATCTTATTTTCCTGATCTTCCAGCTGCTGTTCTCATGTTTGTATAAATACTGACCTAACTGTACTGTCTAAGATGGGATGCTTGAGGTACCCTGTGAAATCACTCAAATTTAACAGCAAAGCAGGACTTTGAAACTTTTTCTGGCACTGTCATGTAAAGCATTGGTCTCTGTAAATACAATTTTTAATTTGAGATTCTAATCAAAAGTGACCTTTCTCTCYAGTTCCAAAGAATGTTACTGGGATCTTCCATGTATGCTTGCGTATCTTTTTTAAATAAGCTTATTTTTGTGTTCTGTGTTTTAATCATTATCAGTAGCATGAAGAAGAATCAGCAGTGTTCACTTTAAACATTGAGAATACCAGAGAGTCTTGATAGCACATCTCTTCTGTGACGTGAGAAGCTCTACCTCAGCACTGAGCATGTCTGCTGTGCTTCACCACCTCCTCTTTGGAAGCTGTGCTTCTGAGACTTACACTTGTTAGTGCCTTGCTMTAACATTATAGTAAGAGAAGGATTATATTCAAGGTCTTGTTTTATTTATATCCTCAGAGTAACTGTGGGGAAAAGATCCGKATTCGTCGTGTGCTGATGAACTCGCCACAAATCATCACCATTGGCTTGGTTTGGGACTCAGACCACTCTGATCTGGCTGAGGATGTGATTCACAGTCTGGGAACTTGCCTTAAACTGGGAGATGTGAGTTTTTTGTATTTTGGCACTACCTAGAAAAAGACCCTTTTCCTTCATGGTAGTCTATACTAGCAAATTGGGATAAATACAAAGTCACCAACTTTTACYTTTTTGTTGTCCATAAATAGAGGAAAAGAGAGCAGAACCAAGGCTCTGACCTATCTCTGAAAGCCTTAGAAAAACCTGTGAGCCATATATTCTTCAGTTTGGGAAATGTCTGAATTGTAAAAATACTTKAAGGTGAAAGAAAATTGTGGATTGGGGTTGTGCTATTTCTATGAAAATACATATGTGCTCTTTCATTTTGAAGAACAGAGGTTTATTTCTATTTATTTGGAAGACAAAATGTAGTTTTATGGTCTTCGCACCTCTTTTTTTTTTGACCTTTAGCTCCTCTTTCTGGTGAAGTGTTCATAACACTGGTCATAACATGTAAGAGTTATTTGTAACTGAACAGTCTCTAAGAGGTAGTGGCTGGCACTGTGTGATTGAATGACAGACTGGATTAAATCGGATTCAGAGATTTGTCCCCTGGAGGATTCACTTACTCTACATTAGCTGATGCATTGGARTTGGGGTATACCCAGCTGTAGCTGAGTCTTATTGTAGCATTGAGATGCTACATAAAATAGTTRATGTATATACACGCAATTATGGTTAAAAAATGTATTGTCCAATGCACAGTGTACTAGGATCAGTGTGAGCTGATGGAAATGTGATTATCAAAGTGTGATCTTTGCGTAGTAAAGTACTAGTGCGCTAAAAAATGAGACCTGTGCATTTTAAATTAATAAAATTCAATTAAATTGAAAAGGTGGGTTTTTCTTTTCTGTGTGCTGAATTCTTTTGATGTGCTTCTGTCTTCAGTTGATCTTTTTTGTGTTAGTATCATAAACAGGTCCTTGCTAAATTCTGGATAGCTCTTGCTAAATGCTAGAATAAATGCCCGCTGTTTATTGTCCAAACAGCTTTGTTTCTGCAAAAGTGAATGAATGTTTTAAGCAGTATATGATATAATCAGCAAGCATGACACGGAATAAAATTTTTATAATAGAACCACAATTCTGTAACAGGTATTTTATTACTGTTGTAAATACCATCCTTCAAGTAGACACAGACTCCAAGTCCAGCTCTATTTATGAGCCTCTGGTGAGTTGGTCAGAACCCATATCTGGTGTGTGTGTGTGTGTGTGTGTGTTTGCTTAAACATTGCTTGATTACTTATTTATTGCCTTGGTTTTTCTACCTTTTGAAGTAAAAACCTGACACCTCTGTCATACTTTGTGGTCTTTGAACATAAAACATTATGTAAAATTCTGAGCACTTTATTAATTTCYCCTTTCATTTTTCTTATCTCCCTTCTTGAAGCTCTTCTTCAGAGTAACTGATGACAGAGCAAAACACTCAGAGCTGTATTTGGTGGGAATGATCTGTTACTATGGAAAACATTATTCRACCTTCTTCTTCCAAACTAAAATCCGCAAGTGGATGTACTTTGATGATGCTCACGTCAAAGAGGTGAGMAAAAAATGTTCAAGAAAATAATCAGTTGGAAATTTGTTAGCTGCTTGTGTGTAAATCCATAGTTCTTTTTACCGTTTTAGAGATTTTTTTGCTGGTTTTCCACTCAGGATTCACAGATTTGTTACTCCTTTTTTTCTCAGCAAAGTGAAGTATTTTCAAAAACATAGCAGAAATCACAGAAGCCCTATTCTTAGTTCTCTTCTGTTGGCTCTCAGTCTTTTTTTTACCTTGTTTAAAAACCTACAGTTTGCTTGGGCATACAGCTAACACATTTCTCTTTTCCTTGCTGATAAGAGTGCAGCTATTTAGTGCCTGTGTTTGGACTCTGCTGAAGTGTCTACATGCCAGTCTTCCCTAGTGCTTGCTTCCAACAACAAATTTTCTGCTTCTTCTGTYAGTGCTTTTTTTCAGYCTTTTCACCAAGCGTGAGGTCCTTKACATGAAAGAAACCAGTGCTGGGATCTTGGCATGACATTATAACCCATTRGTTTGTTTTGCATTATTTCATACCACTCTCTTTTTTTCCTTCCAGTCATGGAATCACAAAGGTGAGAGAGGAAATTTTTTTCCTGTAGTGAAGCCAAACACAGTCTCAAAGGGAGAAAATTCTGATGCATTTGTTCAGTCACACTTTTCTGCAGAAAAGTTTTGGCAGGGATGGGTACTGCAGTGCTTTAGTAGACCACTCATGTATGGAGCAAATTTGTGGAGCAAATGTTCACTGTATCAGGTGAAACCTGTATTAGTACATGGGGAAGATTTATGTGAATGAAGTGCCTGGCCTATCAATCCTTGCAGATAGTCTGTCACAGCAGAAATATTTACACTGAAATATTTGGCTTTGACTTGAATTTACTGTCCTGATAGCTTTTATTGTTCATTTTATTCATTAACAAATTCTTTTTGGTTGTTGCAAAGTTAGAACATCTCAGAGGGTGAAAAGTTTTTTATGGAAAAAAATTTGAAAGGAAAGGATTATTTTYGTAGTTGTATTTTTAGCATGAATTGTAATCTGTTCATAGGTGAATGCCTTGTTTTTAGCTTGGTTAAATTCAAGAGCTTTCTTGCTGAGTCCAGGTCAATGCTGACTATAGAAAGAGTTAATGTCAGTGGAAAATAAAACTGTGAAAGAATTGCAACAGAGGAAAAGAGAACTTACTATAGCAAATGATGACAGAAAGATTTTCTTGGTTTTCTTTTTGGTTGTCAATTCAGATTGGTCCAAAATGGAAAGATGTTGTGACAAAGTGCATTAAGGGTCACTATCAGCCTTTGCTGCTGCTCTATGCGGATCCAAGAGGAACTCCAGTGTCAACACAAGACTTGCCCCCTCAGGTGGATTTACAGCAATACAGCAGGACTTGCTATGACAGCGAGGACTCGGGTAAGCAGTGTGTGCTTTGTGCTTGTACCTTCGTGCTGAAATGTGGCACGTGAAACGCTTTTCTTCTTTTGAGGGTATTATTGTCAGCAGGGGTCCTTGTTGCTTGTTAAAGMTGATGAGAATTCTGAGGAGGATTTTCATTGTTTCATCTGTGAACTCCTGTTCTTGGTCTGAGACTGATGATTGTTTGGGTAGCAATCTTCCGAAAATGTTTGGAGAAAGAAACTGGGGGTGGAAAAAAAAAAGTGAAGGACCTGGTGTGGTGCAGATGTAGAAAAGGAGCACTACTGATGACTTCAATGATTGAAGTTTCTGACTTGAAAAGTTCTAAGCCATCCTTAAATGGGCTATTTACAGCAGGACTTGTGCTCACCAAAAATGTGAAGTGCCCTCAGGCTCAGTGTTTGCAGTTAAACATAAGAATGGCTTCCTTCTTTGTTATATTTTTTCTTCTTTAATTTTTCCACTGTGAAATGAGTATGAAACTCATGTCCTGTGTATTAAGGAGTGTATACTTCACATACGTAAAACGACCAACAGTCTTCAAACTGTTCACTTTTTTACTTTCCTGTACTAAAAGTGGAGAGAGGAGATTGCCTTTTCACCTCCTTTAATGAGTTCAGGAATTGGTGTAGTTAAACTTCATCATGGTGCTTCATACTTTACAGTAGGGGATCAATGCTGGCTTCTTAAGAAGGAGAAGGTTACTTTGCTTTAGATAAAAGTATTTCAGTAAAAAGTTTATTCTAGATAAGCTTTTGCTTCATAATAGATAAAACCTGTTAATTATTATGATATGATAATCTTATTATCCTTAATTGATTACTTAATATTTCATATTTGAGTAATTTTTTTACTTTCCCTGAAGCAGCGTGTTTCRTCTTGTAGTTGTTCTCAACTGTGTTGAAAACTAACAATATTTTCAGTATGGTACTAATGTGTACTTTCAGCCCAATGGATGTAGTTTAATTTTACATGTTAAAAGGATTTGATATTTTTGGAGTTACCAAAGAGAAAGACAGGAAGAAAGGAAGAGGTTTTCAGAGGGAGTGACACTCTCTCCCAGCTTGCAAAGGAGCAGACCTTTTCCATAATCTCTAGTGTCCTTGCATCTGCATTATTATCTTTGGTTTTTCTGTTAATTTCTACATAGTTGCCCATCTTCTCTTTTTTTTTAGCCTTTCTTGACTTTCATAATAGCTGAAAAAGATTGAAATTTGACATGGCTTCCTTGACATTTCTTTCTTCCCCAGGGAGAGAACCTTCCATCTCGAGTGATACCAGGACAGATTCCTCTACAGAGAGCTATCCTTACAAACAGGCACACCATGAATCTGTGGTCAGTCACTTCTCCTCTGACTCCCAGGGGACAGTGATCTACAATGTGGAGAATGATGCAGCTTCACAAAGCAGCAGGGACACAGGTAGCAGAGGCCATTACATCTGTGTGATTATTGTCATTAGATAAGATGACTGCTGTGGTTTCTAGTAAAAAATACCTCTCAATATACACATAACCTATAATAGAAGAGTAAACAGTGTTTAATATCCTAAATTTTTAATCTGTAGTGAACTGTTGGCATTTCACCAAAAATAGCATGATTTAAAGGTCTTGTTGGGTTTTGTGGATTTGTATCTAGCAGACAGGAATTTACAGATTTGTTTTTCTGTTAGGCACAGTACTGCCTGCTCTCTTTGTTACACTATTCTGTGAGCTGGAGTCTGGACAACCCCACCCCGTTGTAGGGTTTGATAAGTGTCGTGTGTGCTGCTTACTCATCTACAGGCAGTTACTCAATTTCAGGAGTTGCAGCTATCTGGGAAAGGYGCTTTCATCACCAGAATCCCTCATACTTGGGAACGAAGGACTTTGTGTGTATGTGGGTGTTGGTAGTGTTTGCTGCACCAGTGAGGAGCATAAGATAATGTCCTGCCTGTGCTATGAAAGCAAGTTAAGCTGGAATATGCAGTGAGAAGACAATCTGTATATATGTTCCTTTGGGCAGCTGAACTGTCTCTCTGAACATTCTTGAGTTGAAAAGAGGTTAACTGGAAGTCTGAACACTTGATCACCTCAATTATTCATGGCCAGTGACCACAGTCAGCCTGTTTCTGCTTACAGTAGCTTCTAACATCACTTCTAAAAAAGTAGTGCGTAAGCTACGGTCAGAMTTCTCTGGCATCAGAAATAAGATCTGCTATATCTGTTTGGAAAGTTATTTTATTGTGCCTTAAATAGGTTTTCTAAGAAGACCTGAGAGTTAAATCAGCAGCTGTTRGTAGCGCCAGAGTGTCAAAGCTGTCACACCACTTTGGACTTTGTAAAATTGTTGCTCTCTTGTATCATCACTGGTTCATTTGAAACAATCTGTGGTATGTCAAAATCTGAAAGAAAGGTTTAAAGTTCATTTTATTCAGTATTCTTGCATTCATCATCAGAGGTCCAAGAAACTGAATGTGTGAGAACTGTAAAATTCACAAGGTAGCCCAACAGTCCTTTTAATATTTTAGTGAATTCCTAATTCTGTAGGGATCAGTGATGGTCTTAGGTAGGGTGTGAGAAAGAAAAGAAAGTTGGAACAGAAATTGAGTGATGAGGATACAAAATGTGTGTTTGTCTTCAGAGTACAAAGAAGACAGAATTGAAAGTGCTAGTAGTATTTTATTTAAATAGTCTGCCAAAATGGCACAGAATTTATTGGATTAGGTTCCTGCCTGCAAAACTTGCCATGCAGAAGTGAGCAGCAAAGGAGAGTAAGGGGCATGGTCGCAAGCATTGTAAGCATGAAGTTCAGCATGTAACCTTTTGTTCTGTCATTTTTGGTGACTTTGTCCTTTTCTTTTTCTTTCTTCTCCTACTGATTCTATCCTGTGTTATTCCCTTCATCTTAGCCCATCTCTCCACCTAAATTCAGTTGTCCTTATCTTCCCTGATTCAGCCTTAGCTATTGTCAGTCTGTCCCCTTAGCTAGCTACTTGTCTGGGCATTTCCCCTCTTTTTTCACCTACCCACAACCTTTCCAAAAAAAGTCAGTCTGCCAACTAATACAGCTGCTCAGTCATCAAATGCTGATCCGTGGGGCTATAAAGAAGCCATCCACATTGACTTGTCAACTGAATCGTTCTGGGCAAGAGCAGGATTCTTCATTTAATGGCCAATTGCCCACTACTCCAGCCCAGAAAATTATGGACCCTATCCCATATCATCCTCCGGGGAAGGAGCACCATTGGGTTGTATGACCTCAGGCTCCTGGGTACTTCAGAATGGGGCCAGGAGAGTGGCTGCATAAGCCCTCTCTTTGCTCCTACCAACCTCTGCTGCTGAGAAAAATGTGCGTATTCTTGGTGCCCTACTCATGCAACTGAGATTTCAGGGGGAGGGAGTAGGGGATGTTTTGTCTTAATTCATTTTGATTTCATTTTCTTCTCTAACATGTTCTTAGACACACACATAACTCCTGCAAAACCAAACTTTTCCTTTGAATTCTTTTGAAAACAAGCTGTTTGCTTGTGAAGCCATCCCAAGTCTGGAAGATGAAGTATTTAAGTGATACATTCATCAAGAGACACCTTTCAAGTATATTGTTAGGCACTCAGAAGTCCGGGCTTGTTATTTTAGTGAATTTTGAAAAGTGAATGTTAAGCATTAATTTATATTCTTGGGATTTTAATTCCTATATTCACACATTATGTTGCATTTAGTCTTTGTTTCAGAGTGTCCAAATAAAGACAAAAAAGCCTGGGTCCTGCAGACTTCTGATTCTTGACATCTCCTCTGTGGCTATTAAATGTCTGATGACAGTGCGGCAATATTTGCGATCTTTGGAAGCGGGGAAAATACTAATGCAAAGCTAGCAGCCCTAATCCTAAAAGGGCTTTATTCTATGCAAACACCAAGATAGTGCTTATAGCAGTAAATATTGTCAAATAGTTTCTCTTAGTAGTTGAAGAATGCTGACCAGCAATCCATATCAGATTGGAATGTTTAACTATTAGAGAAGTTGTGCATACTGAAATGAAACAAAAGTCTCTTCTGTCTTGAGGGGAGCCACTACAAGGTATAAGATATACTGCTCTTGAAGTTCCTAAAAGATATGTTGCAGCCCATGCTATAAAGGAAATTAAAAAAWCCCTCCAAAGCACAGACTCATGTTCAGTCACCAAAATGCTATACATCTTCTGTCTTCATTGCCAGCATTCCTTTTTTGCTTCCTTAATTTCTTTTACACAGTCGGCTTGTTTCTAAAAAATTTGGCCACAAAACTTGCTTTGCAAATGAAAAGCAAAACAAGCCTTGTGTAGCTTGCTTTTTATTGTTTCAATTCCTTCACACGAATTTATTTTAAAATCTTAGTAGAATTGTAGTTTCAGTTWATTGGTTTAACTGTTGAAGGTACAATTTTGTATGTAAAATCTGCTTTAAATGTTGATTTTTATGCTAATCTCTAGAGAAGGGAGAAGGCTCAGGAGGGCCAGGTTTGTAGTCTGGGGGCTGTTAGGCTACTATTTGCTAGTAGGAATTTTTGTTTTCTGTCATCCTATGCAAGGTAAAAATTTGTGATATAAAGGCTAGAAAAAAGTCTTTGTATCTTATTCATAAATTCCCTTCTTATCCTGCATCTCTGCTTGGGACTACTCACGTGAGTAAAGCCATGCGTGTGTTTGTGCTTGCAGGTTTAGGACTGTGAATGTGTGAGAACTATAAAATTAAGCAAAGGCAATACAGAAAACCTGAGATGTAAATAGCCTTAATTCACATTTGATGTGAGGAAATGGGGAGTAAATTGTGTTCAAGAGAAAATACTGACACTCAGACACTTAAGCTGTAGTAAGGGAATGTTGTGTGTCAGTTCATTCATGTTCATGGTTTGTGCATGTGCTCTTAGCTTGTGGCAGATGTGAATTAGCTGGCTTGGCCCTTGAGAGCCAAGTGAGGCTTCTTCACTGTAGACTAGACTAACTCAGATTACTTAGTGATTGCTACAGGCAAAGAGAGTGTAGATGGATCGTTAGTACAGAGCAGATGCTGATGTGCAGTAATTTATTATTAGATGGTAGCTTGTTCGTGTGTTTGAGTCTTTATTCAACAGAGTAATGTCTAGCAAGATGTCCTCAGGAGTTTCATGTTCATGGTCATTAAAACTGACAGCAAGAAAGAGTGGTGTCCTTAGACTATTAGAAGACAAGGCAGAGTCAATCTTTTCCTTGGCCTGTGGATAAGCTGTCATTAAGCAGAGTCTTTGGAGGGGCTGTGTTGTTCTTGTATGACCTTAAAAATTGAACATCCTCTCCAAGACAAAACCAAAAAYTTACAGGTACTTGCCAGTTAGCAGTGGAGTGTCTGCAGCTCCTAAGGAGCAAGAGAGTCCTGCTGCTCTTAGCGCAGTGAGCACTTGATCTGAAGGCTCTTGTCATCTCTGCTGTGTTCTTCCCCTTTCAGGCCACCTGACTGACAGTGAGTGCAATCAGAGGCATGTTTCAAAGAAGAGCTCGCTGGCAGACCGCAAGAGGAGTTCTAGCCGGTCTCGGCGGAAAGGAGATGAGGCTCAGTCATCAGGATACCATAGTGAAGGCAAGAGATGTTACTTTCTTTTAAATATCAATATCTTTCTGAATGTTTTTAATATTCTTGTTGTGTACATGAGCATTTCCCTCATAATTTCTTCCATCTCTGTCTTTATTTAGTCCTCTCTTTGGTTTTTGGTGTTTTGTTCTCTTTTGGTTTGTTTGTTTGGGGACTGTTGTTTTTTTAATTATAATTTTGTTGTTTTGGATTGCACTTTTCAAAGTCTGCAAGTGGGGCTGCTAGTTTAATTGAAGTTATTTTTGTGGCTTTTGTGTCTCTGTAAACTGCAGGAGAAACCTTAAAGGAGAAACAAGCCCCCAGAACTGCCCCCAAACCATCCAGCAGCACCAGCAGGCTGAGGGAATTTAAAGAGACAGTGAGCAATATGATCCACAGCAGACCACAGCAGGTTTCTCAAACCGTCCAGACTTCCCCTCGTGGAGGGAGTAGCGTGGATCAGGCAGAAACACGACCCTCAAAAAGCCTGTCTGCACACACTCGAGACTGGGAAGTGGAGAGTACCAGCAGCGAGTCTAAATCCAGTTCATCTAGCAGGTACCGGCCAACGTGGAGACCCAAAAGAGAATCTCTGAATATAGACAGCATCTTCAGTAAAGACAAGAGGAAACATTGTGGCTACACTCAGCTTAGCCCTTTCTCCGAAGAAGCAGGTAAGAGCTTGAGATTTATTTCAGAATGTGTGGGAAGTGAAATTTTGAACATGAAATTTAGGTCAGTGGTGAGTCATGTCTGTGAAAACTAATTCCTGTGTGGGTATTCATACTGCATGTATGATAACTGATTTCTGTATGCTGCCTTTTCTGTCTAATGGAATAATAAGGGAAATATTACCATCTCCCCTGCTTAAATGGACACAGGCTATACGGCTAAATGTCTGAAGTTCGTCCTTTTGTATTGCCCTGGTTTTTCTTCTGGCTCACCATGGTATTTTTACTTGATGGTTCAAAGTATGGTGCAGAAAGTACTTTGTGTATCAGTACAGAGTTCTTATTGTGAGGATAAGAGCCTGGAAGCTAGTGATGATTTATGTGGGAATATTTTACACCTTAGAAGCTGTGCAGCATTTACATGGAGACGTTGTCCTCAGCTTTGCTGGTTTTGACAGTTGAAAATAATTGGGAGGCATAAAGGAATATGTATAGGGAAGTTGAAGAGAACACAGCTCCAGGGAAGGAAGGGAAATCAAACAAGAATTAGATAGAAAGACAGGGAAATGTGTGAGGAAGAATTTAAAAAGCCCAAGTTTTCCTGTCCTCTATATAAGCTGGAATAAATGATAAATAGCAAAATAAACAATGTAAAGAAAAGGKTTTTTTTCAATGATTTGAAATAGATATGACAGAGTGCTGGAAATACAATTGACTACTGTAAAATTACCTTGTACAAATGCAAGCTATTATGGGGAGGAAAGGATTTTCATTACAGGCGCAATTATCTTAGGAGGAATATGGTAAGTTATACTAAAGGGGAAAGATTCAAAGATGAATTGGTTGAACTGGTTATTGCGAAGTATTGCTAGGAAAGCTGTAAAAGTGTTGGATTTTTCTTGCTTAATATTGCAAGTTTTACACTAAATTAAGGATGGTGCTTCTGGTTTAACCATAGCTGAGAAGCTAACATGCTGCTGGTACTGAAGCTTATATCTTCTACCAAGCTATATTGTTTTATCTTGACAGGTAAAGAACTTACTGAGAATGAGGTGAAGGACCACGCTGTTCACGACACGAGGTCAAGCCAGTCAAATGTCAGATACAAGCGTGGTGTGCTGGGCCGGGGCACCCAGCACCATATGGCAGATCAGCATCCTCATCTAATACAGAGGATGGAGTCTGGCTACGAGAGCAGTGAGCGCAACAGCAACAGCCCAGTGAGTCTGGACATGCCCTTGTCTGAAAGCTCAAGCACCCACAGGTAATTGCAGCAAACTTTGTTTGGCATGACTGATGTCTTGATTTCTTGTTACGTAATGGTGTAGAACATTTTGCAAGGCAGTGGTCCTAGTTTGAAATACAGCTGCATTGGGACAGGTGAAAAATAGTAGGGAAATGAGAGCCTRTTCTTTTCAGTGTATTGATAACTTMYYKYYAGTGAGAAGASAAAAAAATGGGGCTYRGTTGAGTGAGAAATATTGTCTGAAGTGATTCATCTGAAATAGTTGTAGCCTTAGTCTGTAGTTTTAAACCACAGTTTGTACTTTGAGTAGCTCATAGTCCTTTTTGTTTCAATTAAACCATTGATTCATGGACACCTTGTACAAAATGAGAAATCAATAGTCTTGYATAGAAATTTGTGTTTCAGACATACTTGCAGTATTTGTATGTAAAAACAAATAGCACAATGTGTTTTCCTTCCTTGATTTAGGAAGCTTCAGGTARCCACAAACTKGCACTGTTTATGGCCAGAACTGTAGATTTTCAGCTGTAAGAATCGATTCTGAACAATTCTGGGACCACAATTATAATATKTATTGCATAATCTTATGGAGGAGAATAGAATTACTGTCCTCCTTGTTAACTTCCTCTTTCCCTGTTTCTCCCAAGATTTTCTTACGGTAGACCTAATTTAAAAATAAAATAAAATGCCAGTGTRTGTTTGTGTGGATACGAAAAAGGTAGATACAATTTCTCCTTTAGAGATTAGTCAAATGGTAAACTGTAATTACTCTCTTCTTGGAGGGATGTTCATATGAAGCGACCGAGTGCATTTGTTCCYGCTTGGCGTAACATCCCGAAGTCTCACAGTAGCAGCATCTTGGAAGTGGAGTCTGCTTCATCAATTGGGAGCTGGACAAACAGCCCACACACCATTGGAAATGGTAAGATACACTTTGTAGGGGTGGTTGTGCAAGGTAAAATTGTATTGGAGTTGTTCTTCACTTTCTGGATGTTTATGTTCATGGGGAAATTATAAGGAAAGGGTAAAGAGATTCTGAGGAACATAACAGTTTTACAAGAAACCRTTATAAGATTTACCTGAAGGAATTGGAAAAAGCCTTCTTTGGAATATTCCTTCGATTTAATTGTTCTGCCATCTCTTTTGTGTATTGACTTACCTGACAAAATAAAGCTATTTTTCCTATTCTTTCTTATAACTCAGTATTCAGCCATTGGTCAAAAATACCCTCCCAAGCATAACTCATAACTTAGTAGAGTCCTGAAAACAAGCTTGTAATTCTATACAAAATTCAAAAYTGTCACAACTGTGAATGTTTTTTTACAAGATGTTTGGGCTGAGGCAAAGCTTTTCTGCTAATGTCACATTTTGAGACGTGCTTTATTCCAGAGAGTCTGGGGAAGGGAAAGGCAGGAGGGGAGACACTTTCTGAGTACTGGTAATCGTTGAACTGAGAATGACAGCTGATGGATTTCTGTTGTGTAAGATACTGATATGCTTTATGTTCCTTCCATTTTCATCCGTTTTATGCAGTTAGATGAGAAACATCTCACTTGGAATCCATTTAACTTTCAAATGCTAGTGATCTGACTAATTTGACATAGCATTATTTACAAATTAAAACACAGTAAGAAGCCTCAAGATTTCATCATCATCTTAGGGTCATTTCTTCCAGTGGTTCTCCCTGTTCCATCTGCTCTTTTCCTGGGTCGGTGAATCCAGGGTTAGGCTGTGCTGCAGGAGAGCTTGAAGCACTGCTGTGTTGGSTGGGGTTTATAAGTAAAATTTAGAAATTGAACAAAGGAAAATTTATGTTGTAAAATTCTGTGGTCTTTGCTTTGTCAGACTATTATTTTCTAATGTTAATTTTATTCTCCATTAATACTWCTTTGTCTTTCAAGGGATACTCTAAGAGATGTAGCTAGCAAAAAAGTTTGGTTGGTTTGTTTGTTTTGAAGGTGGAGACATCTTTGTTCCTTTAAAGAGTGAGCTGGATGAATTGCAAGAAGAGGTGGCAAGGAGAGCCCATGAGCAAGAACTGCGCAGAAAGAGAGAAAAGGAAATGGAGGCAGCAATAGGCTTTAATCCCCGTCCCAGCAGGTTCATGGATCTAGATGAACTGCAGAATCAGGGTAACCTTTTGAATGCCACGTTTTGCAGGATGGTAGTGCTGAAGCTTTTTAACATTTGAATGTAATTTCCTGTTTTAATTCTGTGTGTGTCTCTCTCGCCGCATCCACCTCCCCATTATAATTTTGTACCTTCAGGTGATGAAATATCATCCATTTCAAACCTGTGGAAAGTGAAAAAACTGATATTGTGAACAAATTTCTTCTTAAATGAGAAAACAAAGTAATGTAGAGGTATTCTTAGTATATCTGCATCTTTCCATTTTTACAATGATATACATTGTTAATAGTATGATATCTAGATTTAGCTGTAAGCCTTTARCCAGCATCTTGGAATGAGCAGGGCTGTTTCTACTTTTCAGGCATCTTAGCTTCACCCACAGCAGAGGTTGTTCATGTTGTTCTGTTTCTGATTGATTTTARTACCTTTTCAGCCCTACACAATTCTGCTCGTCCCTGCTCTTGTGCTTTCCAGTTTGTCTCCCTGCCCAGCTGTGCACCCCCAGGGGTGGCAAGGGGATAAGTGCTCTGGCTGGATCTAATTGAAAATCCGAGCTGGGTTTGGGTTRTATAGCTTTTCTAGGGAAAAAGAATTTTTAAAAAAATAAAAGCCAAATTTGAAGTTTGGTT
This sequence comes from Malurus melanocephalus, assembly GCF_030028575.1. Lineage (NCBI taxonomy): Eukaryota > Metazoa > Chordata > Aves > Passeriformes > Maluridae > Malurus > Malurus melanocephalus. The sequence continues at coordinate 514,178 of NW_026623531.1, forward strand.
GTGTTTTCCAAGGCTCCTCATCTTTCTGGCAGGAGATGGCAGCAAAAGAGGTTTAATTGAAGGGTGCAGCTGTAGCAGAGGGAAGATGACAGGATTCACATGTAATACCGTTGTTTTAGCCCTGAATTTCCATCAGCCAGTAGGGGGATTCAGGAGGAAGGTGGGATAAAATGCACTGACTCAGTCAAGAGTGAACCCTGAAACATACTGTAACACCTAACTGGGGGTCACTGGAGGGTGAGCAGAGCCAGGAGAGGTGAACACCTGGGCTCTGGTCTAAGGAATGTCTGCATGATCAGGGCAATCCTGCCATGGCATCCTGTGATTGCCAGGCCTCCTGGCATCTSCGTGCTGCTTCCTCTAACCTGATGTAGAAAAGAGTTGAGGTTCCTGGTTTGCTGCTCAAGGAGGAAGGAGAGGGACAGCCCACAGCAGCACCARTTCTGGACACAATCCTGATGGTGCTGTGCACCCTACAGTCATGCCAATTGCTCAGCAGCAGCCAGAATGACTCTGTGCCAATGGCAGCTGAATAACATGATCTCCATGAGAATGTTTTACTGACCATCAGTTACGCTTTACTGTCCTATTATGCCCTGCTGTTAACCAAGAGAAAAACTCTGATGTACCAGAGTAGATGGATTTCTTTTTTATTAGTACAGTGTTTACTTCTGCAACACAAATGCTAATGATTTAAAAATTGAAAAGTAAACCTCTGTTGCTGAGCATGTTGTCTTCTCTGCTTCTCCTGCACGAAAGAAAATAGCATATTCTCCAGTATATTACCCCTGGTTTTGATCTCTTCTATTAGTTGGTAGCAGCAAAGTTTGCTTAGCTTTTCTTTGTTAAAAACAAGGTAAACTAGACTAATGCTTACTCAAAAAAGAATTCAGTAGAATGTTTGAGGAGTTCAGATGCATTGACTTAAGATCTAGAAAAGCCTCTGTTTTATTCCTTTTAAGTCTTTCTCCACCCCAATCAGAGATACAATAGCTTAACATTAACAGACTGCTTGACTGCCTGGAAGGCTTGCTTGTGTGCAGAACTCCAGAACACTTGTGACTCATTTTCCCCTCAAGTAAACTGCTAAATTCATGCAAAGAAAGCTAACTTTAGTGTTCTGCCCTTGATTGCAAGCCTCAGTTGCCTTGATTTTGAAACTGAATGTGCTGCTTGATTAACTCATTGCTCTAACAACTCACTTCTCTCTCCAGTACTAGCTTTTCATGCAGGTTCTTTGGGATTTATATGAAGTTTTTATTTACATCTGTTCACAGGGGTGTTGGGGAGCAGGGCAGGCCATAGTATGTGTTATGCAGATTGAGACAATGTAATTAATTGTTGGCTGATAAAGAAAGAAAAAAGTCAATTTGCAGTTTCTGTTTTCCCTGCTTCATTTGAATGTTTACATTTTAGTGCATAATTTGCATAATGCCTGGTAGGTGACACCAAATAGTKTGGGCATTTTTTCCTCTCAGAAATGCATGTTATGATGCCAGGATGCYGGGTTTTTTTGTGTCCAAAGATGATTTATCCTTCTCTTCTCCAGYACTGTTTTCTAAACTGTTGCAAGAAGAATTCTTGACAGTTGTCCCTTTCTTCTCAGTTCATACATCTTGTTTTTCAAGCTACAAGGCTGTTGAGTTTTTGTATTCTGTATGTTACTTACAGCAGTTAGGTGTATGTACTGAGCTGGTTATATAAGTATTTCATGCAGGTATTTATGTTCACAYTCACGTCCGAGTTTTCTTCCCCAGACACATTAGTTGTTTCAGTTTGTTCCTATTTTGATGAAAAAGAGACTGATGGGTTTTGTCAGGAAACTTAACGTACAATGAGAAAACCTGGATCCACTGTATTTCTTTTACTKATACATTTTGGTTTAGATTTGATTCTAAATTTAGTTTAATTCCTACTTGACAGGTTATTTGAACTGACTCTGTGATATGTCCGTACCATCTTTTGTACTGATTCAAAGCGTTGAAAAAGATAGAATAAGCCCTTACAACTCTTTCAACCAAAGAAAATTTGAGGGAAAAAATCCATTTCACGTTGTTTTATTGTGTGGATGTTGGGTGTGTCAGGGTGCTCAAGATGTATTTCTGCTTAGGGAGGGTTAGGTGGTGCAGGCTGGGATGTGCACAGCCTCTACAAGAACCCGCATGTGAAAGGATTTGCCGGTCACAAATGGGCTGAGGGTAAGTGAGGGTTCTGCAATGAATGAAACCAAAATGAAGGGTGCTGCCCCTTTGCAGGGAGGAGTGATGGCTTTGAGAAGTCGATGCAGGAGGCAGATTCAATCTTTGAAGAGTCCCTGAATCAGGAGCAGAAGGGGGATTGTGCTGCAGCTTTGGCTCTCTGTAACGAAGCTATATGTAAGTAACCTTAACCGCCTGAGCTACTGCGCTTTGACTGTGTACTAATACAGAACAGAGTCTGAAATGCTAAATCACATTAAGTGGTCAGGTAGTAMAGTGGGAATCTGGCTGATCTTTAGGAACATGCAGATAGACAGAGTTTCTCATTTTTRTAAGCATTCCCATTTGGGGATTTTAGTCCTGTTCCTCTTCATCTCTCCTTTTTCATGTTTGCGTTCATTTTGTTGTTCTCGCCAGTGCTAAGGTAGTAAAAGCACTGGGGTGCTGATGWACCCTTTTTGGTGCTCTATGGTGTGTTTCAGCAAGCACCCTGGTAGGTGGTTCCCCTTGCCAGTTGGTCCTTAAAATTTTTCCCCATTTGGCAGGCCAAATTGCAAAGGCCATTAAGCTCCTCTGTTTTTCAYGGAGGGTGTAGCATAGGAAGAAAATGGTAGCCCACTCTTGAGTCCTCTGGGTTAGCAGGAGTGAACTATGCTGTACTTTAACTTCCATGAAGAAAAAAGCATTAGGACATCGAAGTGCTTAAATGCATTGTGACCTTTGAGAATGTGTGCTATGTGATTTCATTTTATTTTTGGTGTTTTTCCATTATGACTGGCTGGCTGTCTCACCCCATGCTCCCCTCTGTCTGTGTGGAATGGCTGCAGACAGGGTGGGTAGCTCCTGTGCTGTTTGCATTTAGGAATTGGCTTTTATGGACTGCAGAATTAAAGGGTGCAGCATACAACTGTGGTGGAAACTCTGTTAGCTTCCATTCCAGCAAGGAATCTCAAATCCCAGCTGGATATTCCTGCACATAAAAAGAGTCCGAAGTATGGAGGATTCAGGTGAAGAGTAGTTGACAGAATGAAATATCATTGTGGTAGGGTTAGAAAGAGCTTCTGTGTAGGGATGAGAAAATGGGCTAAAACAAGGATTTTTTTCAAATTTTATTTTGGTTTGGTTTCAATTAATGTGTTTGTACCCCTGGCTAAGCTGAATGTGCATTAATAGAAACAGTAGCATCCTTGTGAATTCTTTTGTGGCAGTATTTGCATGGTCCATGTTTTTTGTTCCTGCTGCATCTTTTTCCTTTTTTTTTTCTTTTTCAATTTTATTCCTTTTTTCTGTTTGTTTTCTGCTATGTTTTCTTTTGCATTTTAGCTAAACTAAGACTTGCCATGCATGATGCCAGCGCTAGCACTCACAGCAGAGCCCTAGTCGATAAGAAGCTGCAAATCAGTATCCGAAAAGCSCGAAGCCTCCAGGATCGCATGCAGCACCAACAGCCACCGCAGCCGCTGCCTCCGCCAGCCTGCCACCCACCACAGGGCGGCACCATGGCCCAGTCTACAAGGTAGTGCGAGTCCCTCACTGGCCCCGGAGCCGGGCTGCATCTGCAAGCAGTGCAGTCTGGAAACAAAAAGCAAACTATGTATATATTTCCCCGGATAGTCCAAGTCCTACTGTGTTACACCCTCTTCTTTTCTTCTCTAGATTAAATCCTATTATAAAACAGTCAATTACCCCATTTTCCTCCTCCCCACCACCCTTTCCCCAGTCTGTATAGAAAAGTCCAATGTGCACGTGTTCAAAATGTGATCTGTGACAGAGAATTGTAGCAGTCAGTACCTGGCAGCATTGATGTCTCATGCACCAAGGGAAAAATACAACCAACAATAATCTGGATAAAAGAATGGGGTGTGTTAGGATRAAATGTGACTGTTCATAAGCAGGAGCAGTTTCAGGACTCGGTCAGTAAAAGACTATACTACAGTAAAAATCTTGCTATAGTTGCTTTTATATTGGGAACATCRGCCAGTGTGTTTAGTGCTCTGTAGTTTGAAAATTGTCAAGTACACTGATCTTTTCTTTCTAGACCACTTCTCTAGTGGTGCACTGGTACAACTCTTGAATCCAGATCCTGATCCTGTCACCTTGACTACTCCATCATTCTTCATTTTCTTTCTGTGCTTCCCAGCATCCCGTAGCCTGGCTTACCAGCACTCCTCAGTGTCTYTTCATGATTCTTTCTTCCATACTGACTTTAACTACAGCATAATTAACTCTCTGCTATAAYTGATCCTTTCTTCCTACCCTCTTTAGCATGCAGCTTAATCCTCCTTTCTTCCCATGCCATTCCCTCCTAGCACTAGACCATCCCTATCCAATTTTTAGGCTATTTCTTCAACTGTTATTTTTTTCCCTCTCCCCTTTCTTACATGTTGTAATATCAGAAGCTTAGATAAAATCTCGGATGAGAATCCTTTTTATGTTCCTTTCTGTAAAATGTCATGTACAGCTATATACAAACCCAGTTAATTTGCACGCCTGCCAGGCTATAGTTCATAACGTTCTTTTCTTTTCTTGCAGTACCTGAATTACATGTAATGAAAGCTGATCTTTTTGTCAATCAGGGGTCCATTAAATCCTCTTTCACAGGAGAAATGCAGACTCACATAGGCATTTTGGCAAATTCTAAGAAAATGAAAGACACTTTCTTAACTAGTTTTGTTAATGCTAAACTTGCTCACTGCTGCTCTGTGAAGAGCATTACTTCTGCAAAAAGTTATATCCAACCAAATGTTAACATTTCAGCCAATGAAAACAAAACCCTATTCATAGCCAGAGATCTGTACTCCAGCTTTGATGCAAATAATATAGTAGACATTACAAAGTGTGCAATTCATCATAAATAATGTTGTTTTGCTATACACATCAACCAGGTCTTCATGGTAACTTTCCTTTCCTGCATCTCAAGGAAGAAACAAAGCACTGATCTTACAGTTGCCTTAAGTTTTCCGCTGGAGCTGATGTAGTCTGTTGTTTTCTCATAGGCAATGGACTTAGTACTGTTTGACCTGTCTGTATATTAAAATGCTAACTGAATGCAGAAAAATGCYAGGGACATATATGACCCAAGAATATAACTGTCTTGCACTGGTACATAAAAGGATGAATTATTTGCTAGCAGTATGCTTAGGATACAAATCATTGCAGAATAATAGTTACATATTTAACTTGAACTTTACTTAACATTTTGGATAAATATCTCAAAAATGAGAATATAAAGATACAAGAAAAATTTCAGCCTGTTCCTTCCATTTGTCAAGTTGTTCTTCATGGAGTTGCTTGGAGAGAGGGGGCTTTACAGAAACACTGTCAGTTCATGTGCAGATCCCAAACATGTCCAGAATATTTTAAAAGATAACTAAGATGCTGCTGTTGAAAACAGTTACTTTATTTTATATTAATGTTATTTTTACCATTCTTAACAGTTATCCCTACTCATGTACTCAATGTGCTGGTTGAAATGCCTCTGGTGCTGTACAAGAGTACTTCATATAGAGCCTAATTGTAGCRAAGTACTCTTAAAAATATGAAATGGGTTCAGTTGGATTGTTAGAGTAGGAAAACAAAGTTAGAGGCAAAGGACTAGCATGTATGTGTCTAGTGAATAAATGCCGAGTCTTTATCCGAATACAGTGAGCTAAGTGTGTTGAGCTGTATGTCACTTAGCGCAAGGTCTGTACCCTAGGGATAAACCTAAGCAATGACTACTGCTAATCATTTACTCTTCTGTGTTTTAGTGAACAGACTGGCCCGCTCCAAGTACTGCTGAGCCAGGAGGTACCACTGGAACCCAACAAAGAAGTGGAATTTGGGTCCAGTTCTTTCTTCCACCCACCTGCTTCCTGCCATGAATTGCACTCATCATTATATCCAGAGTCTTCCTCCTTGCCCCCTTCTGAAAGCAATCCATCCAACAGGATCTCTCCAAACTTCCAGTCTGCTTCTGCTGATTTTCATGACCAAGTTCCCTCTTTTCCCTATAGGCAAGGGTTGGCAGAGAGGTCTGCAAGAACTGAGAATGATGCCCATAATAATGGGGAATTTGCTGACACCACAGCCGCAGGGCCAAAAAACTATAGGGAATGCTGCAGCAGCAGCAAGTTAGAAGAGGTTCATAACATAATGCCTGTTCTCACACCTCAGTACCAATCCAAGGCTAACACAGTAAACTCTGGGTCTTTGCCTGCACTGTTTCCCTGTCCACATCCACCACAAGCAGCATCTCCTGGAAAGGATGGCCAGCACAGTCCTTGTTCCAAACTTGCAAGCTCTCCAGTGCGGCCCAGCATTGATCATTTAGGGGCCTATCATGCAGTGACCCCTGCAACTTCATCCCCAACACAGCAGTGCTCCTTGGATCCTTTGCAGAAAAATAAGTACTCCAGAGCAAACAGCCAGGAGATTTTATTACCCTCACAGGGTGAATATGGCACAGCAGAAGGTTGTAAATTTGAGGCTTTTAGTACAAAGGGACATGTTCGCTCCTTGGCAGAGCAGTTTCAGAAAATGCATGCAGTCTCCCAGAGAAAAGGTACTCATGAAAAAGACTGGATTACTGCAGTGTGTCAGGATGAGAAGTCTCCAAAGTTAACACAAAAATCTTTCATCAACCATTCATCTTCTGGTTACAGACAGCTAATCCATCAAAACCAAGAAAACAAAAACCAATCTTCTGAAAAATTACACTCAACTGTGGATATTAGGGATGGGGTAGTTTCTTTGAAGGGTTTTAGTGCCCAAAATGTTTCTTCTATGAGTTTTTGTTCTCACAGTGAAGAACTGTGTAGAAGAGGTGGACAGAATATAGCAGACCCTGCACCCTGCGTGGAAAGGCACTGTCATGATGGAGGAATGAAAGAGGTGGATGATGGAGCTGCTAGTAGCGTGGTTGCCTCTATGCCTGTGGACCGTTGGGTGAATAATGTTACTAGGTATTACAGTTCTCAGAAGGCTAATAAGAATACTGAATGGCTTCCTGTACCTGGGAGGAGTCCACTCCTTTCTGATCAGAGAGCAGTTGGAGATGACTTGAGCAGGATCCCAGTACATCTGCATCCACAGTGGAATCAAGACACAGAACAGGAGCTCTCAGAACTGGAATCCCTCTATCAGACTAGTCTGCAGGCATCTCAGGCCACTAGGCCTTTCTTGGGAAGACAGGACAGTGCTAGGTATCCATTTGACCAATCAGGTAAGAATGATGCAGTTGTTTTTCTTGGTTGACCTGCCTGTGTACTCCAGTGTAGGTGAAGATGCATTTTCCAGTCGATTTAGTTAAACGGGCATTAATTTGTGCASAGATGCAGAAAAATCCAGGTTGTAGACTCTGGAACATTCCTGCTAACTAGAGAAAGCGGTGATAGCACTGCCTGGGGAGGCTGCGGAGTAGCTGTTGATCTTGGCAAATGGGGAGCAACATCTGTTAAGAGTAACATAGAAATAATTGATTCTGGTGTCAAGTAGGGAACTAGCTCTTACGTCAGGGTTATGAATTCTGCTGTTTGAAAGTCCTACATCGCCTCTGGAGTTTAAGAAACTGTTTCTRTGCCTGATGTTAATGTTTTCCACATTGATGAATTTTAACTGATTGTGTTGTAATTGAGATTTTAATATCTACCTAGCTGAGGGGAATAACTTAATTTTAAAAGTGATTCCAGATCTGTGAGAGTTGAACCTGTATTTTACTAAGGACTGCATGCTTTAAAATCTGGAAAATGACTTGTGAAAGCAGCACTGAGGGTAAATGACCTGTACTAAGATCCATGAGACCCTGTGGATTAGTTGTTGCCAAAAGAAAATGAACAGATTCTGTTGGTGAGGACATCCAGCTGTTAGACATTCAGTTAGAATCTGATGACAGGAGTCCAGTTCCACTTAAAATGATCTAATCTCTTGCCTGAGATAGGGCAACCTTGTTTCTCTGCTTCACAAGTGAAGCAAATTTCTTTATAATCTGTGTCATAGCATTAAAGCTATGAATTATTTCTTTATAATCTGTGTCATAGAATTAAAGCTATGAACTTTCTGGTTAAATGCAAGGCAGCCTGAAATTGGAAGGGTACTGAAATGACACAGACATAGCTATACACATATGATATATATTGCCATGCATACACAAGACATGTTTTCCCCTGTCCTGCACCCATGGAGGTGGAGCCTCCATTATTCCTGACAATCTGGCTGTGACCAGAGTGAATACTGCAGTAAACTCTTGAACAGGTTTTTGTTTAACAGCTTGAGTTTTCTCTGGAGCTCTCATATCTTGCAGTCCACACACAGACGAGTTAAGACATCAAAATGTGGCCATTTAGCATTTGTTACCCTTTTGATTTTCTTTCAGAGTTAGGCTGGATCTGACCTCACAACTTTGCAGAYACTCTCTTGAATGGACTTGAATCAGAAGGTCTTACATGTTCCTACTTAGTTGACTGATTTTGGCAGTTCTTTTAGAAATCTACCAGGATAAAGCCTAATTGCTTTAGTGTTAGAGTTCCAGAGTTCTGTCATCAAACGACCCATTTCTTATGTTGACTTTCCTTTCCTATTTTCCCATCACATACATGAGGGATATGAGATATGGTTATTCTTCTAAAGTRAAGTTTGTGTTTGCGATTTTCCAGTCTGCTGTAACTTTCAGTTATTTCTTTCTAAGTTCTGCAAATCCTGTATAAAACTGAAAAGTTTGAACCAGTGCATCTACTGTCACGAACTGCATGAAATTCACCCGAGTTGAGTCTAGGATAGCTCTTACTTTCTTTTAACTTGGATTACCTCTTCATTTGCAAATGCTGCTCAAAGTATCAACTGGCTTTTCAGACCTTTGCATTCAGAATCATGTTGAAAATGCCTGTTTCATTAGGGGGGCTTTTCAGCAGAGCTAAAGCTAAGACTTGCTTCTCCAAATGCAACCACCTCATTGCAGAAAAGGTGTTATCAGCATATCACCTTTCTTCCTTTACAGAGGAACTTCCTGTGACCAGTTTTATTAGTCCTTGATCTGTCTGTTCTGTGAGAAATTTTAGGATTGTAACTGGTTTTTGTCCATTGCATTGAAATGAAGCAATTGTAGCGATCCTAGTTTAAAATAACACCTTTAACTATTTAACTGCTCTCCTGAAGCCTGCAGAAGGGCCAGGGAAGTAGGCACAATATCCTGACAGACTGTCTCCCTTGAAATGTTGGCAGTTAGCTGATGTATTAATGTTCCAAAGAACTCTGACTTCTTGTTCTGTGTACATAGTCCTTGTGTCTTTGCTGGAGTCAGATCTAAGATAGTCAGGAATATGTCATAATGTGCAAGCAGACGTTGAATTTAATTACAGTGTTTTCCTTCCCAGTCCCTGTGAACCTGAATGTGAGGAAGCTGCCTGCTACAGCTGGCATGGGTCTCTCGAAAACCCCAACAGCGGAGATCGAGCGCAGTCTGTGTGGATCCACTGTCTCTTCTGTCTCCAAGGTGACCTTTGGTTACTTAAGATGTACTGGAAAGGGAAGGACTTGACCTGTGCAAGAAATAATTTACAGTGGGACAAAGGAAATACATTATGAAAAAGATACTGGGGTCATTGATATGAATATTAGAGGGAATTTTAAGTGCTAAAGATTAGCTAGCTAAAATACCAGTGACTTGTGGTCTGTGCAGCTTGCATGCAAATGATCCAAATCTTGGCTTGGAGGAACACACCCCTGAAAACTAAGCTCCAGTCTCTTTGAACGTAGTGACGTGAACTCCCTTGTGTCACAACCAATGATAACTGCTCCTTAATGTTATCACTTGCAGGGGCACAGGCTTTTTTTTTTCACTGTGTCACTACATATTTTTAAAGTGGGGGATAATTTGGTATTTGCAGTTGGTAGTTAGTCACCTCAGAGTGGGAGATTTTTTTTTTTCCTTTTTTTCCTGGGAAGCAACTGTTTAAATAACTGGCAGTTACATATCAATGCCTGTATATGAAGACATGAAAGTATTTTCAAAGAGAATGACATTTCCTGTAATATCTCTGTACTTGATAAAGGGAGTTCAAAGTCTGTTCCTTTATAGAACAAAGGAAAGGAAAAATGGAATAAATATTTCCCTTGCTAGCATAAGATTAACAAGCTTCCACCATTCATCAAATAATCCTAGATTTTTTTAATGAGATGACTGTAGTAGTTTTTGTTTATATGATGACTGTCAGCTGCAGCCATGATTGTCTTTCCAGAGGCAGTGATGCCTGTAGCAGCAGTCAGTCTTTTAGGAAGGTTCATCCCACTGGAGACATTTTGTTCTGGCTTTAGATATTTACAAAAGTACGAATCTCATTTTGATAAATCAATCCATGTATTTACTGACAGAAGAAGGGCTATCAGGAATAATACTTTTAATCACCAGATCTAAACAGACTCAATCCTAAATTTTCAAAGTAGTACCTGAATGAAGGATTTTAAGAAAGAAAAGGTCATTAAATATCAATCAAGTATGCTCTGTTGTGTTTCTATTCATCTGTTCCCTATAATTAATGTACAGAATTGATATTATGAAGAACCTTGTTTGAAATGTGTAATATTATCCACAGGTCACATATACCAGAGAACATAGCAGGGAACCAGAAGAGGAGGAAATATACAGTGCAGAGAATTTCCGTCGCATTGCTCGCAGTCTCAGTGGGACAGTTATCTCAAACAGAGAAGAGACCTTGGTCTCTTCTCACAGTTTTGTAAGTAGAATGATGTGCAGCTTTCCAAAGAGCCATCATCTGTCTGTAGAGTTGCTGTTTTCTCTGTCTGTATTTAGTACCTAACAAACAAGACGGAAGACAACTCAGTAATAAGCCATGATAAAAGCCTGTCTCTTTTGTTCTCTCTTGGGAAGAAAAGTCAACTTTTATATAAGTAACAAAGCCATCTTCTTCAGGTGTTATTGCAGAGGAGTGGCTGCTGCRGCTGATAGGCATGACAGCTGACATTACTTGCCAGAATGCAAAAACACCCAGTATAAACTTATTTTTTTTTCAGTTGACTTAAAGTATTTTTAAGAAAGCTTCTCATACACCTGTAATTTCAAAGAAACAAACCAATACCAGTCTGAAAGTTTCTGCTCTCTTGTGAGTATATTAAGCAGGCAGATTTTTAGAGAGTAAAAGTCAGCATTAAAGGGGAGGCAATTCAAGACTTGGTGCATAACATGCAGACAGTTGCATACAGAAAATAACTAAAAGTAAGGAGGTTGATCTTTCCTTTGTCCTCTCTGTTAAGTAGTCTTAGATGCAATTTAAAAGTGTCAGAAAAACAGTAACAGAGTGTTTAGTAACATAACATGACTAGATATGTCAAGTTTTGGCTTGAACTGATTTTTTTGCCAACTGTACTTAAGTTTTTATTTGAAACCAACTGTGTAATAGGTGTAGAAGAGTATCAGTTGCAGAATCAGTTATTTAGATGGGTTGGTCCAATTGCATCTTTCTGCTGTGTATCATAAACTAAGTATATGTAACTTTGGAGAACTTGCTGCTCAGCGTGCTTTAGTTAAGGGCTCTAACACATACCTGCAARTGCTGGCAGAAACAATTAAAAACCTCTAGCTGTCCAAGACCCACTCTTTCTGCTAAGGTTTTATACCCACAGCACAAGCAGCCAATAAGATGGTTGTCTGTTATTACTCATCAAGTTAGGCACTGRGCTCAAGTCTGTCATGGTTTGTTATTGTGCCGTTCAGCCATCCCTGCGTTTTGGGGTAGGTATCTCCTAACAGAGGGAAATGGTACAACCAGGTAAATACTTCAGCTGTGATAGGTGAATCTGTTTGTAGTCTGGAACCAGAGCTTTCAGTAAAGCCTGCTAGAAAATAGAAAGGAAGAATCAGCTCTAKAAATCATCTCTTTTGTGTAGCATACCATTTCCAATGCTGAGTGGCCTGACATTGTTTTGTATACTCAGTTTGTCAACCAAAACTCCGGGAGTGGTTTGTGTTTGTTTTGGCTTTTTCTTTTTGGTGTAATTCCAGTCTAATGATCCTAAGTAGCCCACCACTTCAGTAAGAGCCTTACTGGATTGATGCAGTTTTTATTTGTCATTTTCTTATGCAGATGCATGTTTTTGTGTTCCAGTGACTCATCCCTTTCTTCCCTGGATCAATACCACCTTTGCTCGATTCAACCCAACTCTGTGTTTACTCATCATTTTATGTTCTGTTCTTCTCCTTTCTCATTTTATAAAAGGAAGCACCAAATACGAGGAAAATGCCAGTGGACACCAGCCACCGTTCTTCCAGCTCCACTTCCCTTCCTTTCCCCCATGATCCTCCTGTATTTCCCTTTGATCCCAAGCACAACCCAAACCAGTTGCAGCACCCACCCCATGATGTACTGATGCCCAGCATGGTGGGCAAGGCACGTAAACTGTCAGGTAATAATCACAGGACTTTTCATCCTTCTTCGTGATCAGAAATATTGCTGAAATACAGCTCCTCAATTCTTGTCTTTCATAATGGATTTTCACCATCTGCCTGAATTCCTCCAGAAATCTGGAAGGACATACCACATTTCTTCTTCTCTGCCCTTTGGAGTTTTTCTGTGGTTCTGTGCTAAATGTGCATAACCAAAGCCAATGACCTTTATGGAAATTTTATGATGGATTTATATCGAATAGTAGTAATATTTTTGTGAGGTATTTGCTTTAATATAAAAGTACCAGTAAGACCCCCCACCTTGTTGCCATTATGAGAGTACTTCCACAAGTTACTCATTCCCATGAATCACACATGTGCCAGTAGAAATAACTAATTCCTGCATGAGAATTATTTTCCCTGTGACAGCATCAAAACCAGTTTGCTTTACCAGCCTTGAAATACTTTGTTGGGCTACTCTATGATGACACAAGGGGCTAGTAAAGAAATCTGAAATCTGTGACAGCAGCTGCAATAGGATAAAGAGAGGAAATACAATGAGGAAAATGAGTGCTGGAAAAGGTACAGCTAGCTTTTATTCAGAATTGCATGTCAGCCAGTAACTGGATGTACTAGTGATTTCATTGTTTCTCTGTCACCTGCTGGCCACAGCTGAAAGTTCAGAGAGGATGAAACAAAAAATGTAACTAAGCAAACCCGTTTTTTTTTTTTTTTTTTGACTTTATTTCAGGAGATCAGAAGAACGTCATCCAGAAACTTCTGGTTGTGCCTGACAGGGGTGAAGCTTTCCAAGGTGAAGACTACCCAGGTGTGGCACTGAGCTATGGGAGTCTCCCTTGTGTACCCAAAGGCACCCTCTCCCAGGGGCAAAAGCCTCTTGTTAATTTGCATTTAGGAAGTGGAGCATCAAATGTCTCTGGCTGTTTGCTGAACACAAGTTACCCTGCTGGGCAAACAGCCACGTTACCAGATAAGCGAACAGTGCTCTGGGGGAAACAGGCTGGCCAGCCAGGCAAGAGTTTACAGGAAGGCTTCCTCCAGCAGCCTTCACAACATCAAATGCATGAATCTCACACCATCGGTTGCAGACTACCAGCCAGCACAGACTACAGCACTTTAAGAATACCACGTGAGCCTTCTTGGGATCCCGGTGCTGCTCAAGGTTGCCCTGTGCCCCCCTCTTGCGCTAAGGCCCCGGGTCCAAGGAGAGTTGATATGCCYCCAGAAGAAGACTGGCGACAGAACAGCTACACCCCTCAGCCTGGCAGAAGGCGAATGCTGCCAATGCGTGTGATGGATGGGACTTCTGCTTCYGAGGCACACAGAAATATGCTGGCTCGAGCAGCAGCAGCTACTGGCACCATGCAAAATAAYGGCTGGTGAGATCCCGTCCACTCCATGTGCCCACTACACTGCCCTGTGGACTATGGTTGTTGCCAGAGTGTGGATTGCATGGAGACAGGAAACTCTTTCAATCAATATCTGTGCCAGTTTTGTCCTAAAATGTAGCTATACAGTATGTGGAAACTAATTGCACTGTGTTTTGTTTCTGACACTACTGAACTGCTGTCTGGATGGGGAATCTTAGCTATTCTAGTCCTGGCCTCTCCTAGCAAACAAGTGCTATAGGAATGGTAATTGGCTTACGGGTAAGTTCAGAGTTGTGCATATGTTTTGAAGGAAGATGGCGACTAACAAAAGACATTTTTAATGACTGTTTTTCATTAAATGTAGCTTTGGTAAATTCTTCACATAAAGAAACCAATCCTTTTGTTTTCTTCCTCTCTCTTGTTCCTTCCTAGAGAAAAAAAAAAGCCTGACTCACCTTCCAGGTTCCAGTAAATCTGTACTTGGCAGGTGGCAGTAAAGCAAACACAGCTTTTGATGATCTGAGATCTCATACAGAGATTGCAGCTGTAGTTGCTGCAGAGGAAGTGACAGGGAGACATTGTTCATCAGTAAACCCCAATTTTTCCCACTTCTGTAAGGCAAACTAACAATGCTTCAAACAGAAAAGACTGTTAATGCTGCACGCTTAACTACACCAATGTAAACACAGAATAAGTTTAACTATTTTAGTGTCAAACATACTTGCTTTTGTAAGTATTTTTCAAATAAATCTATGAAAATAGTTCTATTTACCTGTCTGTGTTTGAGCTTTCTTTCCTGTTTAGCTCTACTCATCAGCTGGCTGGAAACTTCTGATTAATTTTCTCACACGTGACCAAACATGATTAAGTTGTTTATTCAAGTTCATTAACAAACTTTAAGTAATAAAGACTTAGATTGGAGGACTTGCCTAATTTTGACTCTGGACTTGATGTGTTTCATTCCTACTCTGTACTTAAATTTCTCCTCATATAATGGACAGTAATTAAATGTCCTTCAGAAAGTATTTTGAGACTGACTTGTTTCAAGGAAGACTACTACATCTATGCAAGATAGTGCATGCAGATAGACAGAAAAATCATTAGAAATTACTGGTGTGGTGAGAAGTRTCATTTTTATCACCCTTGCACTCTTGCTCTGCAGATGTTTCCAGGTGTGGTGGATATGAGGTGTTCAAAAGCATGGAGGGTTCTGTTCCATGCTTGTTCTGGTACATGGTTCTGTTGGGAGTGGAAGTGGAGCTGTGGCAGTGCCAGTGCAGGTGGAAGGGCTGCCCTGCCCTGTCCTGTCATGTGCAGTGCTCCTCATACCCTGTGCTCCGTGACCCGAGGGACTTGGCTCTCGTTTCATGGTTTGCCCCTCAGGGCTTAGTGGAATCCACCACTTGTTGCTKTTTAGCCTGAGATTGAGTCTCATTCTTCTCAGTGTAATTTGTCAGCCTCTTGTTTTGAAATGATTACTGTTGTTTCTGTTGTTGTTGTAATCTCTGGTAACTACATTTTACATGTTGCATACTCATTTGTACCTAACTGCCCCACTAGCAGTGGTTACCGGAACAAAACACTGTTCTCCCACACCTTTAGTCCAAAAAAACCCTCATGACTTTTTGACTTTTTTTACATAATGGTTTTGCAAACTTCATAATAGGAAACTTTCAACAAATTTTCTAAATACAAACAAATGGAGTTTGTATTTTAGTTGAAACAACTACTTGATTCAGGTTTCCCAACAGATGCAGAATTGTTAGTCTCTCGTGCCACAGCCACTTCTGTTTCCATCTTTTTGATACCTTCAGCAGTGGTGAAAGCTGTAGTAGCTCCAGGATGGAAATGAGGACATGGATAAATATTTACTTTGCTTGACTACACCTGTAAAAAATCAGGTTGCAGACTGAGACTGAATAGTCTTGATTACCTAAAAAAATAAGCTCCAAATTAAAGTACAAAGTAATCTCTTCAAGAATCAAAATAAAATACAAAATTTGAAACTAAAGGCAATGTGCGTGTGTAGCTTTATTATGTTTTAGTGACCAGGAAAGAATGGAAGTATGCTTGCATAAAGCTCTGCAGAATAAATCTGAGTTGATGCAATTTATTTAAATAATCAGTGGTAACCAGGTGGGTTTTTTTAAGGGAACTATTGTGTTTAATCCATTATAGTTCTAGCTATCATGTTTCAAAACTCTTTTAAATGTCCTTGGTGTATCAGTTTCTTTCTCTGAAGTTAGCCAGAGGTCTGAAAAGGAAAAGCTGGGTCCATACCGGGCAATGTATTAGTACATCTGAAGGGAAACAAACTGAAGGACATTCAGCAATGTATTTAACATTAATGGGAGAAAACGTGAGACTGAAAAAATACCATTACTTCAGCTTGTGCCCACAAATTTTAGTAAGGTCAGTAAGATAATATTTGCTTTGTAATTCATTTGACTAACTTGTCTTTTCAGTGATATTTGTACCGTGCAAAAATCAATTACATAGCAGTTTAATAGCTTGTTAAAGTTCACTGTTGCCCATAGGAAGGGTGAAGAGGGAGTTCCCACTGGAATTCAGCAGCTATTTAGAATTCTTAAGAGTTTACAGTTTGTAAGCTTTGATCCAATATAACCTTTTCTTTGTCCCTGGCTGAAGACTATGTTATTGGATGGAATTAAAAAAAAATGCCATACACACTTAAATTCACCTTTCTAAAATAAGTGAATGTCAGTCCTCCTAAAAATAATATTCCTATTCCCTATATTTCTGTAAGCRTTCATTGTATTTGTAATGTGCATTTAGACCTAACTGTAGGAAGCAAAAAAAWGGCAATAATGAAAGGAAAAGTTACTTGGTGTCCTAGCAGTAGCAAAATTATGTAACTATGATCCTTCTGTGTATGGAAGAGGAACTAGCTAGCACAGTTTCTTCTGTAGAAGGCAACCAAGTTTGTACCTGCTGTTTGTGGAAGTCATATWCAGACCTGCTGAGCAGCGGATGTGCTCCAATGGAGCATGGGCTGGAACGTGCAGCACTTGAGAGTCATCCAAAATGCTCTGCTTTAGAAAAGGGAAGTGCCTGTTTCTTTTTAAACAAAGGTTACTGCACCCACATGAAAATGGAGAGATTTGGGAAGAGGGGAGGAACTGTCTTATGGAGATTTTCCCCGATTGCTGACATTGCTGGAATGTACTTAACAGTGATGGTTGGGTAGGGCACAGAAAGGACAGGCAGGGTTCCAGAATACTGGAATTCGTGCAGGTTTTGCATCTAATGCTGTGTAGGGAGAGGGACAGGGCAGAGGTACAGGGAGAAGAAGGAAAGCAAAAGAAAGGGTGGATTGGAATAGGAAGGAACAGATGGATAGGTGAAAAAGGCAAAATGAAAGAAAATGTGCTTATCTTTGCTCAGATTTGTCTCTTTTCAAGGAACACTCAGTAATCAGTGTAATTTTTCTTTCCTTCTTTCAGTAGTTAGATCCTTGTACAGAAATGTTCCTCGGTACCGTTGGGATGCTGAAGCTTTGGAGAAGGGAAGATTGACTGATGGAGAGAGTAGGCAATGTTCTTAGTAGCAATCTTTAGTTATATTCCTGCCATGATAAATGAAACTGTGCAAAAGCACTTTCATACTGCTGCCATATGTATAGACACTGGMCAGTTTGCGTTTGTGCCAGCTTGGGCAAAGACAAAAAGGTGCTTTGRATTTACAAACACCTCACTGAAGTCAGATGTCTTATGGAGTCTCCTAACACTGTGCTGTCTCCTATTCAATGCTGTGGTTGGTTAAAAACAAAAGTGTGATATTTTCATCCATTTGTGCTTGCTGCCTCTAGCATTTTATCACTCTGTAGTACAGAATCTTTTCAAGTCTAGTCAGATATTTGTAATGCTTTTTAAAGGCTAATTCTTTACCATTGCCATTGCTGATGGAATTACCTTTCAGCAAACATTTTAGGAAAGCATATTAGATCAATTMTTTTTTWATTTTCTTGCTATCTGCATCATTCTTTTAGTTCATTGAAATTTTTTTTGACCTTTTAAAACAAAAACAATATAACTTAGAAACATTTTTAAGATTGCTTTTTGATTAAAGGAAAAATACTAAGGCCAGCTATGCAGTCACTTTAGAACAATGATATTTTCACTAGCATGTTTGTGGAAGCAGATGCAAATGGAAAAGTTCTGCTGAAAAAACACAAACTTCCTTATTGGCATCAACAGAATTGTTTTAATATTAATTCTTGAGTGAGTAAGCACGGAATATACTCACGAATAAGGTCAAGTGTCTGTTTGTAAACTAACTTGGATTAGGTTTGTTGAAGGAGGATTATCTTAAGTTTTGGCTGTCCCAGTCCCAGATGATTCACCAGTGAATCACAGGCTTGAGAAGTTTTATGTGTGTATGTATCACTGATCAAAATAATTTTAAATATGAGCACCTGAGAAAAGTGAGCACAATAAAGCTGTACTCCAGTAATAACTAAGAATAATGTAATATTGCTAAATTTTAGCAATATTTTTAGCRATTTCTTTACTATTCAGGCAAAGAGATTTTGATGACAATGTACCATTCCAGGGTTTTATGCAAAATTTGTACCAGTTAATTATTATGYGACTGTCAATTGAGGGAGCTCCAAGCACAGAACTCTTGCTACTTAAAAAAAAAAAAATTAAAGTCGAACTATTCAAGATTGTCTTAAGTTGCTGAAAGCACATTAAAGCATGAGCATATTAACAKGCAGTATCCCTGTGAAGATTCAGACTGACTTTTTTAAAGATCTAAAATATGTCAGTCAAATGGAAGGTAACTTTATACTACAGTTAAGTCAGCTGCAGGTTTTTAGGAATCAGGTATGTGTTTTAAARTACACTGAAGAATAAATAACCAATTGTTCATGGCACTATGTATTGTTTCTAATGGGATGAAATAATGAATATATATTTCCTTTTTTTTTTTTTTTGGTAATTCAATTAATTTCTCCAAGTAGTTGAAAAAAATCTCAGTTTACATTAAACAACTATTTCAGTGCTATAGACTGCTTTTGGATAACTGCCTTTAGAAGCWTAAAAGAAACTATCTAATACAGCAGCTGTAACAAGCCAGGTTTTTGACATCTTACTCATCTGAAGAGAGAGAAGAAAGCATGTGTATGGGAGTCAGGACTGATCAGTAAGATACTGATTTGAACACAAGGATGTAATTCATGTGAAGAGCTCAGTGTTACAGACAAGAAAATAAAATTGTAATGACTTCTCATGGTGGGTGGTGGGGGAAGCCCACATCTCCCCAGTGGTTTTAGAATTGTCTGTTTGCATATAAAGTTACTAGGAAAGAATATGTAGTGGAAGAGCTTCTAAATGTCCACGTGRGATTATTTTGATACATCCTTTGGGATATCCTTGAGATACCATTTTCTGCATAACATTTTTCATGACCTCAGGGTTGCCCAATTACAAAGGTAATTTTTTGTTCAACCCTTTCTTCAGCCCTATCCGATCCCAATGTAACAGTTAATTCTTACCAGTAGTTCATGGTGTTTGGTCTCAGGAATTTGGGAGGATGCAGAGGGGTAAGCTGAAAGCTCAGTTGCACGTTCACCATGTAGTAACAATGGCCAGACAAGTTTGTGAGAAAAGAGTGCATGAACTCTTMAGCAACTGAGTTGTTGTCATATCTGCCTTTTGTGGGTTTGTTCTCCCCCCATGCTTTCCTTTAAAATTGATTTATGGGATTTCTCTGATCTGTAGAACATCATGTTCATGGATCAACAAAGTTAAAAAAAATTAATAAAATGTATCACATTATTTTCTGTCATACTTCCTGTTAGAGAGCARTAAGTGTGAGGTGTTTTGTGGTTTTTTGCAAGGTCTATACGTAGACCTGCTTACCTTGAGTACCTTGTCAGTTAAGTCTCTTGCTTGTGGAGGTGCTGAGGAAATGAGAGAGCACAAAGGAGGGCAGCAAAAAGCAGAGTGAACTCAATTTTTAGAGTGAGTAGAGGTGACTATTAATAGTCTATTAATATCATTAAGGTAGTAAGATAAATGAAGGGAGGGAATTGGTTGGTCTCAGATGGTAGGAGAAAGAGCAATTGCTTAAGGCTAAGGAAGGAAAAGTTTGAACTAGATAATAAGGGCAGGGGAAGGAATGCTTTAAGCAGAGAAAGTGATGGTTTGAGGAACTCAAGGAAGAGTTTGAGGTGCCATCACTCTAGAAGTGTGAAATTTAAATTACAGATGTGGCTGATAGGGTTTGGAATGTAAAAATCACCTAAAATTCTGGAGTCAGGTTGGGTTGCTTTAGCTGTTTTTTGCAATTGTTTTATAATGCAAGTAATACCTGTGGCCTTGACTAGCTTTTTTAACATAGTCTGTACTTCCTCAGCCTGTTCACAGAGGTTATCAGGCAATGACAGAAATGTGGGCAGGAAGGGAGTGGGACAGGATAGTCTGTTACAGTCAAGTAGCTTGTCRTTTTGTAGCAGCAGCTATTTAATAATTTTGTTTCGGTTTTCCTCTTAAGTGAGTGCAGTTTCTCAATCCTGTATGACACTGGGAGCTGTAGTATTGCAGTGATAATCACTTTGTGATGCTGGCTTAAGACAGTGCTTTCAACCTTTCTGGAAAATGCCGCTGTGTTACAGATGATGACATTTGTCATAAAAGATCTGATTTGGAACAGGATGGAAATCTTGTGCCATCTTAAAGCTTTTCAAGTATTGATATTGAAACTCAGTACAGAAATATGTGAAAATATGTTTAAAATAATATATGCCTGGTTTTGAGGCAGTCTTACTGTTTATACCAACCTGAATACCATTTTTARTATTTTGGAAGGGACAGCTTCAAACAATCACTAGTGAGAGTCAATGAAATRGAACAACTTCTTGAAAGTTTTCATCCAACTCTGCTGCTTATATCAYGTCTTCCCCTCTCAGACCTGGTTTATCTTTGCAAGATTTGTTCTGTGCATCTTTCTCTTGGGATCTGGAATATATCTCTCTCTCCTGTGAATCAATTTCCTTCTTAGTTTTCAAGAAGTTCTTGGGTAATTAGATGATTCTGGGACATTATATTGTGCCAGTTTCTAAGGTATGTCGCTGCTAGAGTCAGAAGAGACTCTTCTGATCATCTGTCCCCCTGCACGAGATGGCTACAAAATTTCACATAATCATTTTTCTGTCTGACTTCTGCCTGAACTCCAGTAAACAGCACTTGTCTGGGGCAACGATTAACTAAAATACATAGTTGCTACTGTACCTTGCAGCCATCCATCAGGGGAGGTGTGAGGAAAGTCTAGATTTTGGCATTGCATCTTTTTGTTTAAACAGCTCTGGCATGCAGCTTCAGCAGGTACTGCTTTGAGATGGAGCAGAAGAAAATCAGTGATAATCTGCATCCCGAAAGGTCCCATTCCCCATGGTAGAGAAGGAGATGAATTGGTTTGATTATTCCATGTGCTTCTCCTGCTGAACTGTTTCTCCATTACGAAAGCAGTTGTTCAGAAAGCAGTTCAGTGCTAGCAGCTAGGTAATGGTTTGGAATACTGTCAGAATAGGAAATAATCGGGCTTTTTTTTTTCAGTTTGGTGTTGCAATGTGTGGAACAGAATGGCCACTTGGTGGCAAAACTGAACAGGAAGTAAAACGTGACTRCTTTTCAGATTTGTGGGCATTTGTGGGGAACTCACAAGATTACAAAGGCACACT
This sequence comes from Malurus melanocephalus, assembly GCF_030028575.1. Classification (NCBI taxonomy): domain Eukaryota; kingdom Metazoa; phylum Chordata; class Aves; order Passeriformes; family Maluridae; genus Malurus; species Malurus melanocephalus. Next base: position 535,847 of record NW_026623531.1, read on the forward strand.
GCCTTCTACCTGTATTTCTGTTCGTAATTACATCATAAGTTCCTACAATCATAATGCTACTTGTGCTGGTGGGAGATGTTTGATTCCTTGAACACAAGATGTATSAAATCAATCATCTTTGCCTTCACCATGAGGTAAATTGGGGCAATGTGAGTRTCGCTCTCAGAGTCTCTTAACAGGTTTAGAGACAATACCACATGAATAGCTTCCAGGACCAGGTAAAGGGCTTAGGGAGAGAGGCAACTACATRCGTCTGCCTAATGAAGATTTTGATGATGTCTTAATGACAATGGCATATACTGAGCATTTTAATAATATAAGACAGACTATGTCTAAAAAATGACAATAAAATGCTAAGGTAACTGTGCTAGCCAACTTCTTTTTCTAGCTGTTTTTGTCAATAAAAATGGTAAAATAATTATTTTTAATGTTTTTAGGAGGGGTAATTTGTAGGGAGACATAATACCATTTTTCCTACCAACCAGATGTATTGGGGGGAACAAACCCGGCAAGATTTCATGCAATGAGCCTTTTCTTCAGGTGATGCCTGGATATAACTGGAAGTGTTTCAGCATGCAGGGCAGTAGATATGCTGCCTAGAAGCTGATAGTCTCCTTCTAGCACAGCATCATAACAAAATAATATTGTGCTGTGGTTTTTCCTCGATGAGCATTCTGACCGTGTCAGCCCCTTTTACTTCACACCTCAGGGGACATGGCTGCAGGCTCTTGAGAGAAGTGAACAAATAAATAAGGCATCTCTTGCAACTGCATTTCAGATGCGGTGGAGATTCCTGACAACACTCAGCAAGGTCTCYGGCTCCCTGTGTGTTTGGAAATGTATGGATAAATGCATTTTTTTTATATTATGGAGCTCTCTGCTGTTTCATGCTGTCAGATATTCAAACTGCTTTTTTTTACTGGACTTATTTTGATTTTAAATATGAGACTTTATTAATTCCCCCACTCTTTGTTTCAGCCCATCTACTTTCAACTAATGTTAAAATCAGTAGTAGCAGCATTTATGTACTGCCCTTTCTTGTCCTATGCTCTCCCTGCACAGTCTGAATGGATATACATCCTTGCTGTTGAAGGAAATGAGCTTTTGTTCTCTTTAAAAACCCTCTAAATTGCTTGTACAATGACAGACATTTGCAGAACATGTGGTATAAAATCGTAATTCCTGCTGCTGGAAAGCTTAGCGATTAAATCCCAAATAGTCATCCAGGATTTTTTCCATGATACTGTAATGTATCCCAGTTCTCTTTTTGCATGCAGGCACACATTTTACTTGTGGGYATGGAATTACTAGAATTCTTTTTTTCCAAAACTTTGGTCTTGCAACTGCTCTAATAAGTACCCCAAGGGTTTATCGTTTTAAAAGTTTCATTTGCTTCCTTGAATGTTTTTCTGTGATGTCTCATTCAAAGCAAGTTTAATCCAAGCATTTGTGTAACCTGTCCATTTCAATGCCTTTTTGCTTWAGCCAAAGAGTTTCATGCTCAGCATGGCAGATCCTCACCTCAGGTGTCATCCTTTTCCCTTGGACCTGAAGGGGGCAAGAACCAAGACCTTGCTGGAAACTAGTAGTTCTGAATGGCTTTTCTTTCTTAAATTCCTGATTTATTGTGTGGAATAGATTGCACAGCTCAGTACAGATAATGCATAAGAGCTTCACTGTTAGCTGTGATGCAAAGCAGCAACTCTTTTTGGTAGCCATGTGTAATCAAATGCAGTATGTATGTACATGTTTAGATGTTTGCAAATCTGGTTGATATGTTAGCTGATATSTAAATGATGGGAAATTTGAAAATTTTCAGTTGGCTGATAATTGTTTGGGTTTGTTTTGCTTTGTGGATTGTGTTTGGTTTAAACACAGCTCACTTCTGTGATCTCAATTAGAGCACCAGTCCTACCGCAGCCTACATCGGTTCAACTGAGAAAACACTAAATCAGACGAGAAGAGGGTGAGGCTAACAGCTGCTCCAAAGGAGAGCAGGAACTACTTAGCTTTTTTCATCAGTGAAATTAATTTAATCTGGAGTAGTCATAATTATCAGATTACCTTAGATTTAGCACAGTTGTGCTAACCTTTTGGCCAAGGCAAAGGCTGTGTCTTACACCCTGCATCTGGCTGGACCTATTGCTCTGCACCACATTAGCACGGTTTGWATAGAACATGGGGGCTGTGAGCTGCTGCCCTTTCCAGAGCGGGCCCTCATGCAGCGACTGTCCCCCCGTCAGCCTGCGCAGCTTTTGGGGTGTCGGGGATGAGGAGGCCGCTCCTGCTGCCGTACCCAGGGTCCTCGATGTCCTTTGGTCCATTCTTGTTCAGCTCGGGGGGAGCAGACAGGTTTGGCTGAATGATCTGGTAGTGGCAGCTTGCCCCAAGCTATGCCCCGGTTGTCTCTGGTGAGGGGGAACTTCCCTTGCCTCCTCCCTCTCCGGCCCGGTGCGGCTCTAGGGCCTCTTTCTGCCGTASTGCCGGGCACGGGCGCGGCCCCTCGCTCTGCGGTGGGTCCCGGGGGGCAAGTGAGGGCTTCGGCACTCCACAAAATGGTTCCCCCAGCTGTGCCGCCCCCGGCTCCCGGGGCGGCCCCACGGAGCTCTCCATGGTGGCCGCCGGCCCTCTCCCGCGCGGGGTCGCTATGGGCCGGGCCGCCCGCCGCACCGCCCCCTCAGCCCCGGCCTGACGACCGCCCGTCCCGGGGCGGGGGCGCGCCGGGTGCCTCGCCCGCCTCCCCCGACTGTCCGGGAGGCGCCGGGCCGCATTCCCCGCCCCGCCCCGGGTCGGGCGGGAGTCTCGCCGCGGTCCCGGTCGGGGCCGGGAGTTCCGCGCGCTCCCGCGGTGCCCGGCGGGCGGCGGCGCGGTGCATGCCGGGCCCGGGGCGGACCGTCCCCTCGCTGCGCCAGGAGCCGCGAGCCGCGCCCGCCGCCATGTTCCGCCGGGCCGCCGCCGCCCGGCGCCTGTAGCCGCCCCCGCCCGCCCCGCCGCGCCCCGCCAGCCGCCGGCGGAGGGGCGGACGAAGGCGCTGCCGCGCCCAGCAGCCGCCGCCGGAGCCCGGCAGCGCCCAGCGATGTCCGCCAAAGAGGGGAACAAGGTGCTGCTGCTGACGCCCCACGCCACCAGCGAACGTGCCGTCAAGGGTGAGCGTCCCGCTGTCCCACAGAGGGAACATGGCTGCGCGGCCATGAGGGGCCGTGACCCTCGCCTGAGTGCCTGGGGCCGCCCGCGGGCGGAGGGGCGGCTCGGCCGTGGGGAGTGATGCCCCCCGTGYGCGGGCCGGGCTGCCCTGCCCGCAGGTGGGGACGGAAGCGCAGCCCGGCACCGTGGGGAAGCGTGGGATGCCCGCACGGGCGTGGGAGTACCGGGGGTCGGCTCTGGAGTGGTGGCGGGGAGGGACCGAGCGGGACGCGGGCGGGCCCGTGAGGGCTTCGGGGCCGCGGGTGGGAGCGGTGGCCGAGGCCTGCGGGCCTGGCGCGTCCCGCCCGGATGCTCTGCCCGGAGCGTGTGCCGGGCTGGCCGGGGTCACCGCCGCGCCCCGACCCCTCCGCTCCCCCGCTCTGCGCAGGGGAGAGCCCTGTAATTGCAGGCGCTGACAGCGCCGGGGAAGAGCGAGTGGGAAGGTGCTGCCGCCCGTTCTATTGGCTGCTGTCCTCAGGTTCCAGTTCTGACGGAGAAAATTCACCTTGATCTATTTCTTTGTGGCCCTMCTTGTTAATCTCGTGGGGAGGCGTGAAAAGTCAAACGTTTACTTCTCGGGATAAAAAGTAAAGCATTTTAAAATAGATAGATCTGTTTAAAATAGGATGCTCTAGTGACCAAAATGCTGTAAAATGTTAAGTTCTTTCCTCTGAACCCTATGAAGCGTGTCACTTTAGTTTTTGTGAGAAGAATGCTTTGCAACCGGAGTATCCAAATTATGTATTTGTTAGACCTAAATTCATAGTTAAATGTATAGCATAGGCAGTTCTTCAAAGAATTTCTAGGTTATGTTTATTCAAACTGCATATAATTTTATTTTAGTCCCAGTGGTTTTCATATTGAACTGTATGTGGTGGTGTCACTGTGGACGATTGCTGTAGCAGGCCTGGACTTTTGGAAATCACGTGTGTACACAAGCAGTTTGCTGTTAAGATTGACATTCCTAAGAATGCAGGGTCTGACTGAGTTAGAAGGGATGCAGATCTGGTGATTTAACTTTTTATGTAACAGGGGTCCTTGAGAAATGGAAAGGATGTATTTGTCTTCAGCAGGTGTTAATTAAAGCCTTGGAATCCCATTGTATATTTTGGACATTGGCATGCTTTCTGGTAAACTGAAAAGCTTTACTCACAATAAGCTGTTACTCATTTTGAATTGCTTAAACTGTTCATCTGTTTGAACAAATTGCAAGGGTAAAAAAAATATTAAAACCAATCTATTGGAAACATGTACTCATTAGTGCTACTTTAATGTGTGGTGTTTAGACCTGCTGAATTTTTTTACCTTTACTGCAATTTGTGGTAATGAGTTAAATTCTTCTACATTAAGCAATGTAAAAGAATTAATAATAAGTGGTCAGATGCTTTACAATGCAGTGGAAAACCTGCTAATTTCCAGTCACTTTAAAATTCAGTTTGTTAAATGTGACCTGTGCATCTGGTTGTTTAAAATTGTAGTTAAGACTTGTTTCTAAGCAGAATTACTGAGTTTGCAGTATTTCTTTGAACCTGGATATGTAGGCTGCAGAACTATTGTAAAGGTAATCAGTCTTTGATGGCTTCATCTGATACAATCACAAGCAGTTCATATAGCAGCATTTTTCTGTACCTTCTGTTGACCTGTCCTGTCCGTCCTTATCATGCTGAATCATTGGCTTCTGGAGAAAGCCTGGCCAGTTGTTCCACGCTGTCTGTGCTATAGATACAAAGGACAGGGTGGTTTGGTTCCACCTCCCCCATTAGGTGCAGTGCAGCTAGAAATACTTTTTTTAGACAGTGACCCCAGAAGTGCAAGATTGTAGGCTCTATGAGTCCTAAGTGGGAGTATATATGGAATTTGTTGAAGCCATGCTAAAATGTAACAACTGTGTCCTATCCCTGTTCTCAAACAGATGTGTTGCCTCTTGCATACCAAGAAAGATTCACCATACCCTTTCCTGTTATACAATGAATAGGTCTCTTATAATGTCTCAGATTCTTGAGAAAAGCCACAGAGAAAAATGTAGCAATATTACCTGAYGTATCTGCATATTGGTCCACATTTCAGCTTTCATGTTCTCCATATATCTCTGTGTCTTTTTGGGAGAAYGTGTGAAGTCGGGACTTACAGCTTGCTGTTATTTGCATAGTTTATCTTGATTTTGTGTAAGTTTTATTTTCTTCTTGTGTATCACTGAAAGAGGAGGATAAAGAACAGAATCCACTAAGTTTCAGAGGACGTGAGAAATTGAGCTYTTTACCGCTTATAATACGTGTTAGCAGAAACGGGCAAGAGATGCTCACCCAAGAAGAAACAATTGAATTACTGTATCATCAGTAACTAATCTCTTCTGATAAGGTAGGATAATGATTAGGATGTGCCCCCCTTCATATTTTGACTTGTATGTTTAACACTTGAGGGTAAGTACAAACATCAAGAGAAGTATCTGAAAGGTAATCAGGTGTGTTATGTTCATATCAGATCGCTATATATGAAATAAACATAATGGCTTTGAATATGCAGTCTAGCTGTATTGGTCTAGCATATGTTTCCAAGTATGAATTGTCTTGGAAAAAGTTAATTGATTGCTTTCAAAGTGTATCAAAAGCTCAATTTTTCTTTTTACATGGCTTAGTGAAATTGCCCAAGTAACTTGTAATTACAGAGTTTCCTGTAAATTAATGGTTAGCTATGGAACTGAAATGTCTAAAATCAGCTTTTGCCATTTGGTTCCCAAAAGGTGTCTTGTGATGAGGCTTTTGTTGCTGCTGCTGCTTTTTTTTTTTAATAGGGTTGAACCTGTCGTTCTGGTTCACTGTTTTCTAAGGCACCTTCTCCATCTTTGAAGCATACTTAGTGTTTTACTGTCTTGAGGAACATAGCAGTTCCCCCTGTTATGTTCTGTCAAAATATTTTTTTTGCGGAGCTGCTCTTGATACTTAAATACTGTGTTTGGTTCTTTGGGCTTGCCTTTCTTGTTGGATGACAATTGACTGACTTCAGTCAGCTTACCTCTCCTTTTGGCGCATGTGACTTTCAAGCTTTAAATTTGTCAGTGTGTGTTTTTTACTGAAACAACTGTTTTACTACCTTGTAGTAAAGTACTTTTCACTGGTAGGGAGAAAGAATTGCTTGTAAGCTCGCACTGATAGAGTGGTCCCAGGCATGGCAGGGATGAGCCTTCATTGCCTTTTCTTTGAGAGCAAAGCATCAGGGCTTCTCTAACTCACTTGAGGGTAGGTACACCCCAAAGTTGTACTTGGGAGGGTTGTGTCCTCCCAGCATTACACTTTGTCCACTGCGGCTGTTGCTAGGCCTTGGGAAGCAATCCATGCGACCTTGTCTTGCTGACCTAAATGCTAAATTTGGAGATTGTGTCTGTTCTTCTGGAAATGGAAGGATGCAGYATTCCTTTGTTTTGGATAAAAGTCATGGCACAGTCTGATTCGCAGGCAATCCTTTTAGATATTGAGTGGAAGCATATTGAAACAACTCTTTAGAGAAACCTGAAGAGATATAACTCACATCCTTGAGCAGGCTCCTAAATTAAGGCTCTAACAGCTACTTTTGAACAATTATGTCCATGTAAGGAGAAAAATAAATCATTGCAGTATTTAAATTTATAATTCAGAGTCTGGTTTTAAAGAAAAGTAAAAGGCTAAAAGTTGACAGGCAGCATAAAGCTTGTTTTAAAAATATTGCAAGGCACTTACACTGCTGGCCAGAAATTATTCTAAGATGATCCAGAAAAGCAGCAGTATAAACAGAGTATTAAAAGGTTATAGTAAAAAGAAAGAAAAAAAAATCAGTTTTGTTTTGGAAGAAACACAGTGGAATGGAACTGAATTCTGACAAGTAAGTGTTTGACTAGTCTCTTTTTGTTTTAGGGGATGTTAGAGTGGATTAATCTTGAAATAACAACAAAACCCAAAAAAACCACCCAAAAATGGAAGCGTGCTTTAATTTCAGTAGGGCAGATTGGCAATTGAGGGTTGGGATGGTAAGGCCAGAACACAAAATCTGGCAACTATTTACATGTGTGTTTATTGTGTAAGGAACTAAGGACTCTTTTGCATATGAGTCAGTTCTTACTGCTGAATGGGACCRAAGGATTCTCTCATTGACATGTAAGTGGTTTCAAAACACATCAACAAAAGAAATGTTCCCAGAAGATATCCCAGGATCAGAAGATACCTGTCTGGTGGCTCTAAAGGAATTCTTTAGGGATTTTGGGTACAAAATTGTGGGTTTATTTTCCATAGCCTGTGGCGTAACTTATCTTCTGAGTATGACAGATGGAGTACAGCAGCATTTTTATTTGAATTCTGGATTGGACTGTACAACTGTAGATCAATAAGTTTAATTTAAACAGATTCATCGCACTTGTAAGAAAGAGTGAACTAACTATATCCCTGGGGAAATACAGTATTAAAGAGGAGTTGGTACAGTTTTCGTAGATCAAGAGAAACTGTTATGACGTTTTGAAGGAGTCAGTGAGCTTGTTGATCCAGGCAAAACTATTCATTAGGTTCCTTCACTGAAGTCTTTAAGCAAAAGAGGATATTTCCTCTTCTGGATCAAAATTGGTTAGGAGAGAAAGGATGTTAATAGGTAATAAACTCCTATGGTGGAGGGAGGTTAACATCTGTACTCTTTAAATGTGTTGACAAGTTCTTTAGTAAACAGAGTGAATTGCAAATAGTAACACTTATCCAGGATAGTGAACTTTCAGAGATGCTTAAGGAAGTTTTGGTTAGACTGAGTGTCTGGTAGAGAAGTTGTAGGAGATGCTGTTCAGATAAAAAAAGAGCAGACTCTACTAAGGACAAAAAATTCTAGCTTAGACGTAGAAGGCAGTGAAYTTGGGAAAGAAATATTAGCGTCTGTATGGATAATATTTGAAAATGTTATTGCAGTGGCAGTCAAATGGTCTGGTAAGAATTCAGGGAGTATTAGATGATCAGTTTAGAAAAAAGATTGCACCATCATGTCATTATATATATTTTGTGTTACATGTGCATCTTCAACAACAGCATGTAATTTTATTCCATCTTCCTGGTATTTTTGTTATCTAAAGATACGTTCAGAGGCACAGAGTGGCTTTTGGTAAGGTGTAATGACAAAGATGACAAGTCTCTGACTTAGAAAAGGAGTGGTTGAATAAGGGATAAAGTTAGATGGTTTTTACCTTATGAACGGTATTTAATGGTAAGGGTGAATAGGAAACACCTGTCATTTATGTCTCCCTGTGAAAAGGAGAAATGCAGTACCAAACAAAAGAGAAAGGGTGATTTTTTTTTTTTTTTATACAATGTGTAATTCATATTGTGCAATTTGTAGCAATAAGGTGCAGTGGAGGCAAAAATGGTGAAAGTATCTATTTAGGATCTGGACAAAACAGTGGAAAACAGTTCTAGCAGTGGTCTTAAGCATGAGGTCTAGATGAAACTCCAGGGAAAATCCTTAAACCACCTGTTTGGARAACAGAGTATGGGGAGGAAAAGATCTGTGCATCCATAATTGCCAGAAATGCATTTAAGCACTGAGTAATGTTTTGGCATAACACAAGTGGCAATTTTAATGGCAAGAGTATCTTTAAATACTTTTCAAACAAATAGTTGTATTTTCCCTGTGAGGAACTTCCAAAAATGTTACCCAAGTTAACTGAAAAATTCACAGACAGTATAAAAGATGAATGAGCGCACCATGACATACAAGATATATCCATTGTTTCATTTGAGATATAAAATTCTATGAAACTTTTAAGACTTCAAATACGTGATAAGTGAGGATGAAATAAATAGTACCTGCGGTGCTGCTGTAGGGTTTTCAAGGTTTCCAGGGCCGTTTTTCCTTGCTTCTAGAATGCTTGCTAATGTAGCGGGAACCTTGCATTCGTTAAACTTTGGGATAGTTTTTGCTATTTGCAAGAAACTGACTTTGCTGGATCTATGCTTTCTTGTATAGGGCAACCTGTGGGTTTTGTCAGCTGTTGATCTTATCTTTCTGATTCCAGTAGATGCAGCTATGTATTTGTGCTTATCGAGTATTTTCAAGGTTGCTGGTTCACAGACCATCTGTGATGTCTTTATGTTGTTTCTTTTCAAATCTGTTCTACCAAAGCAGAAGGATAACTGGATATATTCTGTCCTCATAGTAGTTATGGGTGCTGCATCTTTTCCTTCTGTAGAGATGTTGGCACAGGTGTGAAGACTCCAGGGACAGACTGAAAGATGTAGTAGGTGTTGGGCTTTGTGATTCTTCTGAGTGACAGTGCATAGACAGCAATGCATTTATAAAACCAAAAGACCTCAAAACATGAATAAATAACAGAAAAACCACAGACCAGTCTGCTATCACGGTAACAAACCTGCTGACAAAATGAAGGATTCTGGCCTTTCTATTCACAGAACACTGCGGTTGTATTGATATATGGTACGCTTGGTGGTGACAAACATTATATATACTGTTTCATGTATACTTATCACCAAAGCAACAAATTCCTTGCAAATAGAATGTCTGTGTTTAGTAACCTTAGCAATGTGAAGTGAGACTTTATGAAATCAAAAACATTTTTGAAACAGAAAATGCAATCTGGGATATTGAGCGGGTTTTAACAGCCAAAACGAAATTCGTGAAACTTGCCACGGATTCCTGGTGATAGAGGAAATGGCTGATTTTCTTTCACTGTTAGAGAAAAATAATTATTTAAGTTTTACAGTCATAAGAATAGAAACAATTTTGCTTGTGAAAGTACAGTACCTTTCACGGTTGATCCCTGATGCTTTTTCTTACATTAGTCTAGAGGCTTTGATTTCATCTTGTTTCATGAGCCTGTTCCAGCAGGGTGTCTTTTGATAAAAGCCAGATTTAACTGAGGTTATTACAATGGGCATGTATATCAGTGGGTTGAAATTTACAGTATCTTCATGTAAGTTTTTATTAGGAGCTACTGTTGTACTCAGTTACTAGGCAGTGTGAGATCTGCTTTGGGTCTGGAAGTAGCGTGTTTGTGTTAGTTGCCATATTGCACCTCTCAGCAGGGATATTGAGGTAAAGTGCCGCGCTAATGTAGTTTTTCTACTTAGAACTTCTTACTGCATACTGGGAGTTTATCCGTTTAGATTGGTGCTAACCTTTGAATCTCCACAGCATGCTTTATGGTAAGGTAACAGTGTACCCAGAGGTGTGTAGAAAGTCAGTGTAGAGCTAGGTTTAGCGGTTTTGCTTTCTGTATTTCTTAGTAGTACTTCAATATAAAGGAAAGGTGATTTTTTTTCTCTTGGTTAATGCATCTATAAATAGTAATAAAAACCCATCAAAATATTTTCATTTACAAATCCCAAAAAGCTATTTACTGGACCTTTTCCCCAGCACTACTGTTTATTTTTAGGATCAATATATTAAAATCATATCATCTGTATGTATTTCTAAAGTGAAATTGACTAATTTTGACTAGTAAGCAATGATTTGTTCTAGAAAATCTGGTCTGTTGTTGTAAATCATGATGTGTTACATTTGTTATTAACATCTATACTTTTACTAATAAGATATAGCCTGTTGTTTTGTACTGCAGTGTGAATTACTCTAGAGATTCATCTCTAGATACTTTTCTGTTGCTTAGCTTTGCTGGGAATGGAGAAGAGAATCCTTTAATGCCCAAYGCCATGTTATTTCCTTAGGGTAATTCCTCTTAATTACCATTCCGTTACAGTCCCGAGAGTGCAGGTTGTGCACAAAGACTTTGAAACATGGATTATATTTCTGTCTTGGAACACATCATGCTGAAATTCTTTTTCCGTAGGCTATAACATTCTATGACTGCTTCATCAAAGCTTTAATTAAACCCATTAGTTTGCAGAAATTGTCTACATGCTTCAAAAATCATCATCCTTAACCTATTATAAGAAGTTGTTTGTACTATTTTTCAAAGATATGCACTCTAATACAGTGCTAACTATTGCTGGAAGAAAAACTAAAGTATCARATGGAAAGAAACAGTTTTTCTAATAAGTATTTCTTTTTATTAACCAGGTGAATGACATCTTTAGCCATATTTTATTCTACCTTCTCTGAAAATTGTTCTTAAGAAATACTTCTTGAGCAATGGGAAAATACCTGTATTGTGTGAAAAGGATTTTGTTAAACTTTGAGGAACTAGTTGTAAGACTTCATTTTTTCATGAGGCAGATATAACTTTAGAGATGCTTGATTACTTCTCATACCACAGTTGTGGGTTTGGGGCATTATGGATAGTGAACCCCTGGATACAGAGTTTTAAATGTGAGTCTTCATAAGTATATTAATTCAAATAATTTGAAACAGATCTTGACACTGGAATAAAACTGGTTTTTTAGCTTCCCAGAAAATACAACTTGATAGACAAACTCAAAGCTGTGGTTTGTTAAAACAGACAGTTTTTGTGCTGATCATATCTGAAACACAGAGATCTAAGAACTTCATTAAGAGAAGAAAATTTCATTTAGCATGGACTTAGAACCCCTGAAATATCTGAACTGTCATTAGGAAGAAGTCTGTTTGAATTCTGYAGCCATTGATAGTCATAATAAGTCAGTGATGATTTGCCCTTAAGAGAATGAAGAACAGATGATCACCTCAACAGTCCATTCTCTGGAACACCCTGCRTCTACCCAAAAAAATCTCCAAAAAGAACAGAACAGTCATCTTTCACTTAATAATACTGGGAATAATACTAGGATTAATGAAGCACAATTCTTAGAAAACTGTGTCTTGGAGCTGACTGATACTGGTTCTGGGAAGGTGTGTGTGATCTCTAATGCATTGGAAGCAATTAAAGCAGGAGAAATCTTTGTGATTTGTCTGGTCTCTCTTAAAAGGATGAGCTCAACTTGGAATTGCTGGAGACAGTTGTGGGCCAACAAATGAATGTATTAAAAAAGTGGGACAAGAAAGAGCCTGAAACTGATTTATGTACACRTTGATATAAATTTCTAAATAATAACAAAAATAACATTAAGAGAATGTATTAAGTTCAGAAAAGTAGTGAATGTTAGAATTGATGATTACGTGGTCATAAATAAGTGCTTCTAAAAATTAGATAAAATAATTTTATTGGAATAATTAATGTCTCTTTTCAGAGACAGATTTATGTTTTTAAACAATTGTGCACGAAACAGAAGGGATTGTCTTTTGATATCTTAAATAAGTTAAGTTTATTAACATTTGGACTACACAGAATCTTAGCATTTCTGGGTGAAGCTTGAATTACTAATAGAGGAGACTGAAGGAAAGGCATGTAATTTTTCTTTTTTTRATCAAATATTTTATGTCCCCCCAAAAGTGGTGAATTCATTCTATACTATGTAAAGGCACATTTTTCAGCTTCTTTCTGCTTAGAAACTTTTGTAAGAGGAATAATAGACAATTCTCTAGTTTATTTTTTAAACTGATTTAATTTCAGTGAATATATGTATGTGATATATGTATCAGGTATTCTATTGATAGATTTTTATTATTCCATAAACCAGAAGAGTAGCAATGTGTTACTAGTAATCTAGAAATCAAATTATGTCAGTGAATGTTTCAGTATCTAAGTATTGATTTTGGAAGGTAAAAATTTAAATTAAGAGAGTAAGAAAATAAATATGAATAATCTGTCTGCAAGTGTGTTCATACTACTAGTTCTTACATTTGAATAGATGTGCTCCTCCYGTTTTTCTCTTTAGACATACAATGTCTAAATGGAGAGAAACAAAATGATTTTGCTTCTGTTTTAGTTCATTGTTTCAACAGTAGTATGCTTGAGGAGARGACAGGGTCAGATTAGTTCTATTTTCTGTGAGATCCTGCATGGGTGCCATGATATTGCTTAGTGGCAATGTTGAAGTGTCCTCCTTTTCCATGGCTCACACTCACATTTCACTTGTGCAGTAGCTGAACTGCTGCCCACTGCTAAATGCGCTGTCTGGGTTGTTGCTGAGCCTGCTTTGGTCCCCAACYGCTGCTTACTTTTATTTCTAGTCTTTTGAACAGTATTGTATCCTTTTCTTGCTAGCTTTGCACTTGTTTGGTGTTTTTTTTTGTTTGGTTGAGGGGTTTTGGTGTTTTTTTTCCCCTGAGGCTTGGATGATAGGACAATTTTTAATGCTTTTGCAAGTCTGAGTGGCTATTAAATGAATAAACCTGCATCACCAATACATTCTTCAGGGAATGGTGATAGAGAGAGATTATTTCCCTTTGCAAAGTCAATTTTGACTCTTCCAGATATTGTACATATTACTATGCCTTCTAACTCCATTTTATAGTTTCTACAACCGTGTGTAGATGTTTTAAAATGTTTATTTTTTAAAATACTTACACAGATAGCACTATTCTGTCCAGCTTTAAATGATGTTGTAAAACTGGTTGGTGGAAAGACATGTTCCCTACTTTGGATAGCAGCTATTCCATGATAGATCCATTCCTAGATGKACTATATTTTTAAAATAGCATTGTCGTGACTACTGTTTTTTCTTTTTAMATTTTAGCTGTCCCTTTTCCACCAACGCATCGTTTGACGTCTGAAGAAGTGTTTGACACAGATGGAAGGCCAAGGGTTGACATTTTGAAGAACCACTTGATAAAGGAAGGTCGAGTGGATGAAGAAATTGCACTTAGAATCATCAATGAGGGTGCTGCAATATTACGGAGGGAAAAAACKATGATAGAAGTTGAAGCTCCAATTACAGGTAATATTTCTARGTAATTTCACATATGATTAAATTTRAAAAAGCCCRATACTTTCAGTAGTATTAAATATCAGAATTTGTCTTAAAATTGCTAAAATAAAATTTCTGTAGTAGTCCGACTGAAGTATTCCTCCTAACTGTATTTGCTTAAYAGTCTGCACATTGTTTTGCAAAATGAAGGCATTAAACCGATTGGAAAAGCTAGTAGGATTGGTATTAAAATTGGAAAAAAAGAAGAAAGTAGTTAAATGCTGTTGCATATGAATTTGTAAYTAGTGCAATATTATAACTAGCAGTCCTGAACTCAGGAAAATCCTGAAATCTAAATACATGAAGAGAAGCTAATTATTGTGGTTTCAAGTAAGTACTGTGAACTGGGATTCTTAGTGAAAAAYACACCTTTATATTAATCTGTGAGCCTGGTGATTACATGTAAAACCATGATATTGTGAGAGTAGTGGTGCTGATAAAGATTGTTTCAGCATCTTTAAYATTGGGCCAGATACACTGAGATACAAAACTGACTTTTAGGGTTTTCTTTRATGTTTTCATAGTTTGAACAGTTCTGTTTCTGTTTGACTTGGTGAAAGGTRGAATTGGTGTCCTTTAATACTTCTATTTATAAACAATCTGGACTCGTAGAAAATAACATGTCTGTTATTTATGACAATGAAAAGTAGATTTGCTTTTTACATTCAAATTGTATTTTCTTTAATCTGAATGTGTTTTCTTCTAAGTGGACTTACATAAAATTAGTGTCTGAAAGCTGCTTTGAATGGATCAGCTTGTTRCTTGTTAGTATTTACATCAGTACATCATTATTATTGTTGACATTTAAAAAAAATAATTATTGAAATATGGAMACTACTGAAGTGCCTGACTGAGCTCAGAGTCTTTTGAAGTTCCAGATAAAGCTCAAAACTAAAGTTTATTTAGTGTTTTTATATTTCTGTTTATACAGGTAATTGATATAATGGCARCTTAAAAGGGAGGGAAGTTCTTTCAGTGTTTGAGTAGAAATCTTAAAGAAAGAGACACAAAAAAGTGCATATTCTATTTAGTCTCATATTTTGTAAGTTGTGATGGCAAATGGTCATTCCTAAGGGAATAACARCCTTCACAATGTGGTGTGCCACATCCAGTATTTCGTTCCAAAATTAGGACTTTTTTCCCCCAATACTTTACTGATAAACTTAAGAAGTCAGAAGATGCTGTTTGTCAGTTGATCAGTGACATTTTGCCTCAATCAAAGCCATGGTCTTCCAAATTACTGTTAATTGTTACCAATGGCACCTTATGCAGCTCCTAACTTCATTGAACTGGGAACTCCTGTGGGAAAGAGGAGATAGGACCAGTTGTCTTTCCTGTGCATTTTTAAATTACTTTTTTTAGAATTGTGGGATAATCTGGCTTTGCTGCACGCTGCTTAAAGACTTCCTATCTGCTGCTCTCTTTGGCACTTCTGCCTTCAGTTGCTGACTACAGGTCTTATCCTGTCTCATATTCTAAAAACATAAGAAAAATCCATTGTAGAAATAGTGAACATGGTTATTTGAAGGAGAAAAGTAACTGAATGAGGAGAAGATACGATGTTATTAAAAGCTATGTTAGTCTGACTCAGAAACAAAACACCTCCCTACTTTTTTCAAGTTCACATGGACTCAGCAAATTGTTGCAAAGCAGYAGTCATTCTCAAATTCATATACCAAGAAGAATTTACAGATACCTGAGGAGCTGGGGAGGACAGTAAGGAGCTGCTGACAGCTTTCAAGACCTCAGTGCATTAAATATGTTGGAAAAATACTCCCCAATCTCCTGGATTCAAATAGAGCTATCATCAGCATTGTCACAGGTTTTAATCAAAAGCAAAGGGGCAACCTTCAAAAATTTCTGTTACTCTTGCTTTATACCTGCCTTTCCTCTTAATTAGAAGTACTTGTGGCTGTTAACTATAATTTAATAACTTTTCTGTTAGTTTTTTTTTTAAATTAATTTGAACAAAATTTTTGCTTGCAGTGTGTGGTGATATTCATGGCCAGTTCTTTGATCTAATGAAGCTGTTTGAAGTGGGAGGATCACCTGCTAACACAAGATACCTCTTCCTCGGTGACTATGTAGACAGAGGTTATTTTAGTATAGAGGTAACTGAATACATTAATCTGTTTTGTCCTAAGTTTTTTATAAGCACACTTAGGTTTTCAAATGAAATTTTAGGTCTGCTTTAACATGTGAATGTGTTCTTCCTTGCTGTGCCTTCTCCTGTGACAAAGGCCTATTTACAGGAGGATGTTGACCAGTCATTCGAACTGTCCTGTTGAAATCGCCAGACTCACTCCTTTTTTCTCCTCTTTCTTTACCTAATTTTTTAAAAGTTGAATTCTATAGCATTATTGTACACAGTGCTGCTTCTTTGGTAATATGTCTGTATGTTTTCATAGAACAGGTGAGTCATGACTACAAGGTCTTATTTATTATTTGTAATGTTACTATTTGTTTAATATTGTTAGCTGCTTATTTTTATAAAATAAATTAATTTTACTTATATCATGTTTTTTAATAATGATTAACACTTTTCTTTACTAAAATTCATAGAGCAAATGCAGATATTCCCTAAGGATGACCTGTGTTTCTGCCATTAATTTTTCAGTTACTTTGAATTCAAATAATATTTAAATTTTCAGCATGTTCATTTAGTATGCAACATTTCAAAGATATTCACTTATCCACATAAATTAGTTTCAATGCATGGTTTCTAAGTTAACTGTTGTTCTGGAACCAGCCTGGGAAGTGACTCAGCTTGGGATCTCTTCATAGATACCAAATCTAATCTCTTCATAGATACCATTTGAAATAGTGTCACGGTGTATGTTCTTTCATTTCTTGTTAAAATGTTGCAGTTCTAATAACGTGGTCTATGTGTTGTGAAAGGTGTGCACAGTGCATTTTGGGGTTGTTAGAGATAGTGGACAAACAGAAGATGCAGAAAGAGTGGTTGCCTCAAGTCATCTTTAAGGATGAATTTCAATAGACATTCCCTCTTTACTAATTTGATCTTCTTGGACAGTTCTTGATGTTGACAAATAATGTAATTGTCCTTGAAAAAGTCATTTACATAGCAACTGTATGTTAATAAATCAAAACATGGTATGAAAGCTTTTCAACCATTACACTTAGAAACTAACTTCTGGACAATTATTTGTTTTGCATATTTTTACTAAGAAGATAAGAATTCACTAATTAGCTACACTTTGCAATATAAGTCTTTGATGTGTTTCTCAATGTTTGCAGTGTTTTTTTTAAGGAGTCCATTTGTTTTCTTTCTTCCTTCATGTACTCTGCTATTGTATGCAAAATAACTTTGAAGAGTGGTAGCTTCAGGGTTGATTAAGAACAACAATAATTACAACTTGTAGGTGAAGTCCAAAACTTGTGGAGTTTTGAGATTTCTGTGCTCAGTTAAAAATACAGGAATTAGATTAGAAATTTATTAAATACATATGGGGCATTCAGGACTGCTGGGTGGTAACAGACTCTAAACTGAAATAATTGTGCATTTTCTTAGCTGTGTCTTTTTGAGGGTTTGCTGCTGATGTTGCAGTAATAATGATAGATGGAAAATTACTGTAATTCTTTGATTTTGCTCCCTGGACACTGAAAAAAACCGCTTACCCAGTGTTTGGGGAAAGGATGATTTACTCTGTCCATTCTTAGTTTAAAGTGGTCTCCAAATGATGTAGCTAATCTTAAGGGAAATTATTTTTTCAGGTTGTTTTTTTTTTTTTTCTTCAGTCTCTCTTAATAAATGTCTGCTTTTCTTCTTATGCTGGTGTTTAGAATCACATATAAAATCAGATTTTAGGCACAAACACATACAGTATTTGTCCAGGTATGAAAGTGTTTTACAGCTTAATTCTGCTGAATTTATTACTGAGCATTCGGTAAATATAAATACTTTTTCAGCATTCTGTGTGGCTGTTATTAGGAAAAGTAATAAGAATTTTGTGTAACTCATGTGCAGAACTGGACTTGGAGAAGTAGTGCTGTGTTTTAAAATGGAAAATTAAGCATTACGTGCTTTTTGAARCTGTTAACGTACTTATTCGGTGTTTCTCAATAATTTTTTTAAAGTTCTTATAAACTAGTGTATTTTACTGGATATCCTGTTTTTTCAACAGTGTGTGCTGTACTTATGGGTCCTGAAAATTCTTTACCCAAGCACATTGTTTCTTTTGAGAGGCAACCATGAATGCAGACACCTAACAGAGTATTTTACCTTTAAGCAAGAATGTAAGTACTGTCTAAAAATGTAAAATTAACTTATTTCCAACCTGCTGATCTGTCATTGTGCTTGAGACRTGTTTGTCTCTTGGTTTAATTAAGGTCTTGCAAGCATCTAGAGGCCCCATTGATTTCTGTAGAATTTGTAGCAGTTCAGTGTGGCCTTGGACTGCAAGAAGACAGCTGRCTGTAAATATACATTGTGTACATTTTGATATAACCGTCTTGATTTTAAAATCCTGGCGAGGAAGATAATTGTGCTGTCTTGGCTATAGTCAGGAATGCAGAGTAACTTACTGAGCACTGAAGCTAGCAAAAAMTCCCTGTTGTGGGGTAATTTTTTCATTTGGAGAATTGATTTCAGCGGCACTAGTAAGATAACTCTTTGGTGATATAAGCTTCCTCTCCATTTCAAGGCTTGTGTAAGTATTGAACCAGTGATAAATGGATCCTTTGTTCTGGTAAAATCCTCTTTGATGTAGGTAAAAATGATATAAACTATAATCAGTTCTTAGCTTTTTACTGTAAATGAGAATTCACAAGTTTCTGAGTAGTATTTTGCACTGAAGTATGCTGTATAATTGTATTAAAGTATTAAATAGTGCCGTGATTATTTTTTTAAACAAAAATAGTTTCTCCACACCTGAGATAACAGAAGAAGTGAGAACAGTTTATAGTTCTGAGAGAAAACATGTCTTAGATTTGCTCATTTGTCTTGGAAGTGCTCATTTAAACCCCAAAATACTCATTGTTTTGGGGTTTTTTAAGCATTCACTTTGATATATGTTCTTACAACTGTGATACATTGGATTACTTCATCCATCTATTATGGTTTTTTTAATTATTTCTATTTTCTTTCCTGCAGGTAAAATAAAGTACTCTGAAAGAGTCTATGATGCTTGTATGGAAGCTTTTGATTGTCTCCCTCTTGCTGCTCTCTTAAATCAACAGTTTCTCTGTGTTCATGGTGGACTTTCACCAGAAATTAATACACTAGATGACATTAGGAGAGTGAGTATTTTGTGTGTTTGAAATTAAATGCAAAGAGAGATATTTATATGATGCTATACTAAGTCATCTTTATGAAGTTGTCTCTATATTGTTTTCTGTTCTTGTCTGTTGTTGAAGTGTAAATCAGGAACTGAAATGTAGGGTAAGCAGTATCATGATTAAAAACTCATGGATTAGCTAGTGCATTTTGCATTAGTAGGCTTCATTGGGACAGCAGGGACTGTTACAAAACATGCACAAAAAAGAACCCTCAAAATCTCCACATAGTTTCCTGAGACAGATAGTACATGTAAAGAGTTTCATATCCAATCAAAATAGTATGTTGTATTTCTTTCTAGATAAGAGCTAGTGTTCTCATGGCTTCCAGGAGAAAATTGTAGAAATAATTGTAGTCTTAAAATTGTTTACTATATCTGACATCATATTTCAGTTATTCTCAACTTTCTTTGAATTTTTTTACCATCTTAAACATGTGGATTTTAGTTTTGACAGAGTGAGATGTTGCAGTATTTAATAGAAATTCAAATTGCCATTTCAAATGGCAAATTTGGTCGGCGTTTGAGTAACAGTTGAGGAGTACTCACTGTGGTAAGGTTTTTTAAGATTAAACAATGGAAACGCTAAACAGTGATGGGCAATTTAGAGGGAAGAAGATTGTGATGACGTGAGGTTTCTATTTGCATGGATGACTGTTGTCAGGTAGAGATTGTATCGGATGGGAATTTTCAAAATCTTTTGCTTTCCTTTTTGCATAGTTCATTTTGACTTAASTTAATCTAGCTGACATCTTGACTGCTGCATTTGGAAATCAAAACCATTCTTGTTAGGATTAGGAACAGCTAAAATACAGTTGATTTCAGTTKAAAAGATAAATAGGTGGTTGTAAGAAAGCTTTGGGTTTTTAGGTAAGGGTGGACGAAAAACGTGGTTTATCCACATAATGAAGAAGGTCTTTGGGGGGGTCTATTTGTAAAAAAATCTAAATGTCGAGAGAAAGTAAGAACATGTTTCTAAACTGCTTTTATAGTATATTAATATTGACCACCTATTTTGTCTTTTTATATTCATTAATTACATTTTTCATTTTCTTAGCATTTTCTCCTTTATTTGTGCATCATTTTTCTTTTTTACCTCCCCGTTCCSTCAAATTTATAGTCTGTCCAGATAAATCTCATTTCTGAATTCACCATATTTCTTCATTAGTTTTTTTTTTGTACTGACTGGACCATTTCAGAACCTCAAATGTCAGTTTATTTCACCTACAGATGTTACACTGCCAAGCAGAGTGATGTGAGAGGAGCGAAAAATGGTAGAACCAGAGAGGAAGTGTATTTACAAGATCAGTGGTGCAAGTGGGAAAATGTTCTGAGGCACATTGCATTGTCAGAGCAAATACTACTATGTACAGAAATCCATATGCATTGTGCAGAGAAAGAGAAGGAAGGAAGCAAAGAGGCTAAACAATGCCATTCTGATAATGCCTTAACACTTCTCACCATATAGATGAAAAGAAGCATGGTCAAAGCTTTTTAGAAAGTAATGTACAGAAAACATGTTCTGAAAAAACACTTTGGAAAGCCACTGTCATAGCAGGATTGTGATTMATTTTTCTGTTAGCCTCAGTCTTGCAGCTAATCAGGTTTCAGTGTGTCAAGTAAATTTAATTAAAAGGTAATTCTGTTGTCTTGGCCTGTACTTGCAGATGTGCTTGTGTRAAGTTCAAGGCTACATTAGGGTGAAATGTTTATATGCATATATAAAAATCTGCATTGCATTTTGTTCTGATGAAAAACACATTTATAAATGTAAGACCATGTTATTAGAACTGCTCCTTGCTCCTTTTTTGCTTTTAAAGAATCGTCTGATAACTTGAAAAAGGCACTGTTCACGGATTTGCAGTAGCTTCAATAGTTGCATTAGAGCTTGGCATGCACTGATGTTTTAAATGTATTTAAATTAAATGGGTGAAATGCTCATCTTATATCTAGGAAAAAATCATATAATTGGAGTACAAGTGTGGTGGGTGAAGTTACCTCTCTAAACAATCAATACAATTATATAATATTCCAAGCCTTCTGATTTGTTTGCTGTTCTTATTAAGGAGAGGTCTTTGCTGAAAGCTTGTCATCATCTGGCATAAAAGGGAAATCACAGCTCTATAAATAGTTCAGGAGTCACCTAAGAAAAAAAGAAAAATTCTGTGCAGGGTGCAACTTCATTCTGCATGAAGTCTTTCATCAGTATTAACATGCAGGAAGGTAATTAAACTACAGAATTTAAATTATTATTTTTCCTGTCATAAATTTACTTCCAGAAGAGGACAGCTATCATTCTAGCCACAACAGAGAATCATAACCAGAAAGGTTTTTGTAGGTGCTTCTTAGTTCTAGCAAAATGGAAGCTTGTGCAACTTGCCGTGCTCTGATTTTCATTCTCTGAACATCAGTTCCACAAATGTTCTGATTGTCTTGGTAAAGAGTGTCTCTTTCAGACACATGTCCATCAACTTAGAGATGCTGTTTAGTTGATTTAGTTTACAATACCAAGACTTCTTCTGAAACAAAATGTCAGGAATTGTGATTCTTAAGACTAGCGTTTGACAAAGAAGGTAAGATTATGGTGACTAAAAAAGAGAGACATATAATTTTCTTCCTCATTTACAACAGATGGTCATTTTTTTGTTTAGCTCTGGTGATACTAAGACTTGGTCAGCAAATTGCCTTGAAATAYGTGGTGGCACTAATGGGAATCTGTCTTTGTAATGCCGTGCTTTCTTTCTGTGGCCTGCTGAAATTTCCTTTTGTTCAGTAATATGTAAGATCACTGCCACTCTTCAATRGCCTTCACGTTGTTCTTTAGGCTTTATTAGGTGATAATTCTCAGGAAAATTAGGGCAGATTAATTAAAACTGGTGTCTTGTGTGAAACTTCTGTGAAGGTCTTTTGCCTCAAAAATAAAATGGTTTTAATTTGCTGTACCTTAATCTGCTGCTCAGGTTTTGGTACTTCTGAATTGGAACATTCATGTGAAGGTATAATGCACTTCAGTTTAGTTGTCCTGATTGCAGAGTACCTAGAAAATAATTCAGATTTAAATATTTAGGAAATATTATAATTTATAAATATTTATTTATATTTAGTATATTAAAAAATATGCTACCAGTATACTATTACTAGTTCCAACACCAGGTGTAGTGATTCTTATTCTTGAACAAAATTGTCTTTYTTGGTTACCTTAATTATATTTAGAAAAATGTTAAGCCAGTTTGTWTTGAGATTCTGTTTTGCTGTAGTCAAAGCACATTCAGGAATAGTTAATCAGTAACAAGTGTTTTGAATTGACTCATGTCCTTTAACTTTCTTGCTGTGCCAGTATAGCGAAGGCCTTAAGCTGATTATTCTGATTTGATATATGCAGTCTGGGTTGAGTAGCTTGCAGTGACATTTCCTTACATTTTGAGATGTCTTGAGAACCATGCCAGTTAGACTTTCTAGTGAAGGAGAAACTGATTTGGTGTGTATGTAAGTATATTTATTTTTTGCAAGCAGCTTACTTCAGGAAATGGCTGCATTATTGTTTCAATGCTATAAGAAATCAGTTTAGGAGAAAGGTGGGTTAATTGCAGGCAGCCAAAACTTTATTTATAATGTCTCTATCCATTTGGCCATAGTCATAAGGAAAATCCTGGAAGACTAAAGAAAAATTCTTAAAAATGTTTTCTAGACTTTCAGCCTTCTATATTTCAGGAAACATCAATCAGCAAACAGTTGAAACTTCCTTGTGTGAATGCCTCTGTTAGCTCCTGGACCCAAATTTATTGCTGGAGGTTTAGAAACTTGATGGTTTAATCTACAGAAATTCAGGTACTTGCAGAAGTTGATGGACTGACTTCTTCAATCTGGAAGAAATACTCCATACCAGGTTTATCATCCAGTGTGGGAAATGCTAAACCACAGGATTTTTAATATTGAATAAATTCCAACAACAACTTCCGTTAATACCTGCCTTACCATTATCTGGCAGGAATTTGTAAAGATCTGGACCTCTCCACTTATGTTACAGGTGGCAGCCTCGGGAGCTCTGATTTTCCAGGGCATGAGAGAGCTTGGCACTACTGCTGGTTCCATATTTGAATGGATTCCTATGGACCGTTAGAATCAAATTCACCAGGTGCTCACCAAACCTCCCTTCGAGCCTGTCATGAAGAGTTAAGTGTTCTCTAGTACCATCAAAGTCATCTTCTTTGGTATGGGAAGTGAAGTGAGAAGTATGGAAGTGCACTGTCCATCAAAGAACTGTTCCTACATTTCTTGGATAAAATCATCTTGTGAACAAACTCCAGCTACATAAAGACCAAATAAACTTTACATTGAATCTGGGATATTTGCTTCCATTTGTGGGACCTCTGAGATTGATTTCCTGTAACTTACTTAAGCAGGGTATTTTTCTTTTACGTTAACAAATGCGCTGTCCTCCTTACTTCTGCCCCTTTTGACTGTGGTTACTAGGAGAGCTGCAGGCTGGTAAAACAGGTGTTTCCAGTGAAAATCAGTAAAGAAGCAGACAACAGACATCTCCCAAAGTGCTTATGGTCCCTTACATCTAAGACAGCTGTGCCAGTCACATCTTCATTGCATTATGAAATGATCTGTTACGGAGATGGGTGTTTCAGGGCGGTTTTTCTTTTGTTTGTTTGGATTTTTAGGGGTTTTCTGTATATTTAGTCTCTTTTAGTTGGTGCTAATCACTCATGCTTTTCTTTTATAATTCCTGTTTTCAGTACTGTTTCTCTTCGCTAATTCAAAGTAATGTCTTCAGATTGGTAGATGTGGCATGTGCATGAAAAAGGACCATTTTGTTCCTTGTCTGTATCTTGACCCTGTACTGCACATATCCATCAGTCTGGAAGTTATCTCCCATCATTTTACAGCTAATAAATCTTATTGCTCTTAACAGGTTTGGTTCTTTGGGCATGCCTCTGCCTTATTTCATGAGGAGGAGAGGAAAAACTATGCAGAAACTACTTCTCTTTAATATGGTTGGGTTTTTTCCTAAAAAAGCTTAGTATTGATGGATATGTAGGTTAAGAAGTGTGTAAAATGTACTRATTTAATATTTAAAGAGTCTTTGTGCTGTTGCTTTTTCTTTCTAAACAGTTAGATAGATTCAAAGAGCCTCCAGCATTTGGACCAATGTGTGACTTACTGTGGTCAGATCCTTCAGAAGATTTTGGAAATGAAAGTTCACCAGAGCATTTCAGTCATAATACAGTCAGAGGATGCTCATACTTTTATAGGTGAGAGTATATGCTATGATCTAGTTGGATGTTTTAGTATTGATCCTTCCTGCATTTTTAAAGAGAATATCTTTTACTCATAATTGTTTTCATTTCACAGCTATCCAGCAGTTTGTGAATTTTTGCAAAATAATAATTTGTTGTCAATCATTAGAGCCCATGAAGCACAAGATGCAGGGTAAGTACTTTGTGTCTTTCAATAAAGTATTCACAGTGTAAAATAAAAATCAATTGCTTATTTGCTGTAAGTTGTAATATAATTTGTTTGGTTTTGCAGTTATAGAATGTACAGGAAAAGTCAAACTACAGGGTTCCCATCATTAATAACAATTTTTTCAGCACCTAATTACCTGGATGTCTACAATAATAAAGGTAAGAACTTGTTATTAGTACTTGTATGTAATAATAAAATGAAATTGTCTAATTARRRRAWYYKAWWMCMWYMRSYTTTTKMCMRKYMARRAAMYWAAAAAAAAAATCCATTAATGAAAGTTATAAAGAAGATATATAAATGRCAATCTCCTGTAAGAGGWGTACCTTGAAGCRTAAGTGTGGGCAGAGGTTTCCTTTGGGAAAGTTGTTGCTGTTTAGTACTTAGGAACATATCAGCTGGTGATAGYCAGTCAGGCAAGGTTTCCCTGTGCTATGATCTTTCACTCCTCTGGTTGTCTTTAGTGGGCAAGGAAGGTGGCTTGCATTGTCTGTTGTGGCATCTGAGAGTCTTAATTGTGATGATAATTCCCACAATGGCCATATATGGGAAATCAAGATCACCATTGGAAATATTTTTAAGGAGATACAAAACAAGGAATCCATTTTTATCCATCCTCTGCTAAGACAGAGTTGAGCAGGAGGAGCAAATTTAATAGTCTGGATAAAGATTTATAAGTCAGAATTACAGAGAAGAGCTTAGCTGTGAATTAGTATTATTCCTAGATGAGAATAAACTYCAACAACAGAAATGAAAAACAAATCCTGCTGAAATTCAAGTATGATATTAAAGTAAGGCATTTCAAGTCAATGRTGAATGAATGATCTCCAAATGTTCCTTTGAAATCAACACCTTTCTTCTATTAAATGTGCATTTTCTTCCACCCACTTTCAAAGAACCACCCCCAGCCCATACCACTTCTGTAGGGTGAATAAATGTATACAGGAAAAGATGAGCTGTTGCTACTTGCTCTGATTGCAAAGTAAAGGGGAATTAAAAATATCTTCAACTGGCTTTTTACATTTTTTCACTATCTCTATGGATACTGTGTTCATAGAACCCTTTTTCACATGAGCTATTCCCAGTCTAATGCAAGTGTGGAAAAATGTAGTCAACTGCTTGTTTAACTTTAGAATGCTTCTGTTTTTCTTTCTTTTTTCTTTATGCTTCCTCTTTTCCCTCATCTTCAAGGCATCCATGGTTTTATTTCAGGCTTATAGCATGGGAAGACACATACGGAGAACAAAACCTTCATTTGCATACACTGAATATATTGCAGTTCTGAGTCAAAGTTTTGTTATTTCTTTACAGGATTTTTTGAAATTATTCCTTTTCAGGMATTTTTGAAATCTTTGTTCGTTGTAGACCTAAAATAGTACAGTACAATTTATATTGGCATGTAACAAAACCTTAAAGTGTAACATACACAGTAAAAATCCAAAGTTCACAATTAGTTGTCTTGTCTGTAAATACTGTGAAAGAAAGAGAATGGAATACCTCTGGGATTATTTAGTCTATAGTATAAATAGAACCTAAACCAAGCCTGTGACTTCACGTTTATGATACTCATAGGTTTAAAACATTCTTTTCAAAATGTCTGAATTTCATTTTAGCTGCTGTATTAAAATATGAAAACAATGTGATGAATATTCGTCAGTTCAACTGTTCTCCTCATCCTTACTGGCTACCAAATTTTATGGATGTTTTCACATGGTCTTTGCCATTTGTTGGAGAAAAAGGTTAGTATACATTATGCATCAACTAATATCTTTCTTATTTCTCCCAGACTGATGTTTGGGAAGATTCTTATTTTTTTAATTATATTTACCAGTGAGAGGTGAATTGCATTATTTTTGTGTTGTTTTCTTCACTTGTTTAAGTCAAGGTAGTAAGAACTAATATAGCTAAGATGTCAACAGAAATTATAATTCCCATTGAGGGTGTACACCTGCATTGTTAAATTGTATCTTTGAGCTGCCATTTGAAGTTAATATTTAAATTGTTCATATTCTACAAAATGCTAAGTTATACACATTATTAATCCTGTATAGTTATAGGTATAAATTTATATTGCGATGTTCATGTAAAATGTTAACTTTGCTATACAGATAAAACAGATTGACCTTCATTAAAGATAACTTTTTCAGTTRCAATTTTTCAGTTACAAAAAGAGAATTTAGCACAGATTCTCCTTTTTTTTTCCTTTTGCCTTTTTTTCTTTTTTTTTTCTTTTCCCTCTAGAGATGATAACTCTGAATCTAGGACACTGGGGCCCCAAGTAGTCCTCAGTTGACAAGCAACGAGGTTAGAGGCTATTTGGGTCTGTTTAAAATCCTTCCATGACAGAGACTGCTCTTTTCATAAAGGGAGATCTGGAGACCTTTTTAAATTTATTTGAAAATTTCTTTTCAATGTAGTTTAAATTWAATTCAAATAAAATAAATTTAAATAAATKTAAATTAAATGTAAATTTCTTGCCGTTTATATTTACAGACATAAACCCCTAGGATTTTAGATTTGCTTATGTTGTCTTTAGTAAGTAGTTAAATGCAAATAGTTGGATACTTCTTATTGTGGTTAACCCCTCAACAATTTTTTTATATTTAAATGAAAGGATCTGACCTTTGAAAGGAGGTTTTGTTTATATATGTCTTACCTGATGATGCAGTAGATAATATTTTCAACAGTAAAGGGTTGATTCTTGTATTTTGCTTTTGTTGTCTTGCTGGTAATGACATCCAGTAGCTTATTTGATAGTGCCCTGCCCTGTGCTGGAGTCATGGCCCTTGTAGATAGACTTGCCATTGTAGAAATGCAYGTTTCCACTCTGCTGAAGGATTCAATGTCAGTATTGTCTGGTCTGCACTGATCAGATCAAAATCATAATAATTTGGTTGTTTGGTTTTTTTTAGAGTAGAGGGTAACTTCCCCAAGAATGAAGAATACAACCATAGCAGATAACACAGGGGTTGTATGAATTAGTCATGAATAAATGGCAATAATTTACAGGGTTTTTAACCAACTGGYTTTTTTATAGGTTTCTGAATACTCTGTGTAGAGCAAAGTTTGAAYATTTTAAAAATGAGTCTGATACATATAGGAAAGATTGAGTGGTAGAATAAGCATATTCATGGAGAAAAAAAATACACAAACTTGTCTCAGAAAGCTTGTATCTACTGTGTTGATATATKTAAGGAGAGTTTGAAAAGACAAACTCCCATATTTATATTCTAATATTTTTCTGCTTGAGTGCTTCTGCTACTTGCCTGTAGGTGTCAGAATAGCTTTTCAGTTTAAGCCTGATTATAAGAAATCAAAATTTTTCATATTTAAGTAAAGTTTGCATAAAAACTCGTTCAAATACTTAATGTAAAACAACTCTTTACAAGAAAAGTCTTTTTATCTAAAATAACTGATTGATTGTTTAATTTTTAGCTGCTTATTTTTCTGAGCTTTTTAAATTCTGTGATGCCACAGATCAAGAAAAACACTTTGAAACCATGTTACTGAGCAATGGCTATGGTGTGAGTTCATTTCCTAGAGTTGCTGGTGACTAGCTGTGTCTTGTGTGCATGGAAATACTTCAAATTCTACACAGAATGAATTAAGGTTTATTTTTTTCTATACAGTAACAGAAATGTTGGTGAATGTTTTGAGCATTTGCTCTGATGATGAGCTGATGACAGAGGGAGAAGATCAATTTGACGGTAGGGATTACTTTAAGATACATAAGTCTTCTTAATGGTAATAACTCGTGAACAATAGTTAACTTAGACTGGCGTAATATTGCCTGGCATTTGAAGGAAATTGCATTCAGATATTTCTGTGGAAAACAATGCTTTTGGCAGGGCAGAGAAGGGAATTGTATTTGTGTTAGTAATGAAGAAACAGTAATGGTAACTGCAAACTTTTGTATGTGATTTCTGTTTAAAACAACTTTTTAGTGAGAAATTCTCCAAATGTCTTGGCACTTAAAATTTGAAACATACTGACTTCCTTTGCTAATATTTAGAATAAATGTATTACAAGATATTAGATTTCTTAGTGATTGCTCTTTAATATGAGTTGATGTAGGGGAAAGTCAGATACAGTAATTTTTATGGCAAAGTACCATAAAATCTGAAATGCAAGTTTAGTCTGTTTGAATGTAAAGGACAGCTTGCATATGTATGTTGTATTGTGTATTCATGTAATGAATTCTAACATCTTTCTGTCTCTTAAACTATGATACAGTAGATTGTGAAGAGATGTTTGTAGCATGAGGATTAGGAAGCAGCATTAACATGGAGTCTTAGCATATCATATTTTGTTGTGTTGGGCTTTTTACAGAARTGCTCAATGTCACACCTAAACTCTTTTCAGACTTGCCTAATTTTACCCAATAACAGAACTGATCTGGTGAATTGTTGTTGATGGGGGAGAAGGAAGGAAACTTTCTGCAGCCTTTGCAGAACACAAAAGGATAATTTATAAAGACATTACAGACATGACCCCTTTCTTAACATTTGATAACTACTGTCTTCAAATTCCATAGTGGAATAGTGTTGTGCTAAGCAGCTGTGTGTTTTACTTTGGAGTGCACTGATTCTCAGCCACTTCAACTTTGCTGCCGTTTAGATGGTTGTCAGAAATGTGAAAACATGGAAGAAGTCTCAAAAGTGATCTTTCAAACTATCAATTCCTGGTTTTTATTCAAGTGATCCGACTAAAYTGAACATAAAGCAATTTCATCAGGCAGATTTAGGTGGTATTCTGAGGCGTTAGGATTTATGTTTGCCAGATTAGTTGCAGTCATCAGTTGATTGCATATGCCATGTCTGTAGTTTCCTAATTTGAATTATTTTATTCTTCTGTCTCCTTTAACAATTTCTTTGCTTGATTCATCTCTTATGCCACCTAAGTACTGTCTATGCTTTATCTTTCTATGTGGTTGAATTTTATTTTTAACTGTTGACTTTCAAGCTTTTACTTGTTTATCATCAAATTTTAAAATATACTCAACAATCCCACTTCTTGTTTGATGAATGCRTTTTTAAGTGTTGCAATTTTCCATTTATTTTTTTCACATTTCTTCTCCATTCTTTCTTTATTACCACTGCCAAGTTAAATATCTTTTTTTTTGTCTCACTCACCCTTTTCTTCATCGTTCACTTCCTTTTTTTCTGGACTCTCCATCTGAAGAGCGACTCATATATGGCAATAAAAAAGGTACAGACCAGACAGAGTAGGAATGTTTTGAAATATGACTTCACAGAACCTGGCAGTATAAAGTATTAATGAGAAAATAACTTTTTATTGAGAGATATTATGTAGTATTTTATGATTATTACCCATTTAAATGGGAATTTTATGAAGACGTGTGTATTTTGTTGTCAGAAGTCATATTTCAAGACATCTGTCTTTCTGTGCATGAATTTTTTTCCTCCTTTCTTCATTCCTTTTTTTGTAGAATTTCATTCTTTTACCTACTTCTAAGATTTTATCTTTGGTCCTGCATGTGTAGGGAGCTTTCAGTTGTCTGTCTTGCTCTTTAATACTTTCCTCATGAGCTGTTTTTTTTAAGGTTGTGCATGGAATGTGTTTATACAATGTTCCAAAACCTGGTTTGTGTAGTACATTTAGTCTTCTTAACTGAGATGTCAAAAAAAGTACTTTTTGATTCTCTGTGCTATTTTGAAGATATCTGGATACAAATTGTAAAAAGAAGCCTACTCACTAACTTAAATTCATGGTCTGTCACCTGTTCTTCAGAAGTCCCAGGGTACATAGTTGTTAACAGAGAAATTCTTCTGGCTACCACATGCCTAGTAATCATTTTGCTCTCTGTATAAATTTGTTGGTTCCAGAGAATATTTCTAATACTTGGGAATGCATTAGATTATGGAAATATTTCCAAAAGGTTTGTTTGGGACATCACGATGTCTGCATTTCAGAATTTGTTTCTTGTGCAGGCATTGGGAATGGGAAAGTTCTTTGTCATATCTCCAAAATTCAGGGTGTAATCAAGACTATCTTCTGCAAGCAGATGGCATCTTACTGTCTTCTCTAAGTAACCAGGATTCAATGGCCACATTAGTGCAGTGCTGCAGTCTGGAGTAATGCATTTGGCCGTTTGCCTTGGCTGTGCTGCCTCTGGAGGACCAGGGTAATGAGAGATCATCTTAGGAAAAAAAAACAAAACCAAAAACCCAGCAAACAAACACCCCCTCCCCAGCCAACCAACCAAACACCAAAACTGCCCCAAAGCAACCTTTCTTACTTTTAAGGCACAGGCACCTGGCACTTCCCGAAATCTTTCCAGCTGGCATGTTACAGCTTGGCATCAGTGAGGTCTACAGGTAGGTGTAGGCAGAAGGAAAACTGAGGAATGTATAGAAAAATATTTGATGGCCCCCTTAGCTTTGACCTTTTCAAAAATGCTGAAAAAGTCCCCTTCTCATTCTGGATTTTCAAGCAGCTACTAAATAGTGTTCAAAGAGAGAACGTAAAAACTTGTTGAACTTCAAAAGTTAAAATTTCAAGATAATTATTTTCAGTAAAAACTGAATGTTTCATACTCTTCCAAGTTTTTCTTGAGTCGCCTTTTTTGTCACTTTTTTAGTTTGATGTCTATTAAAATTGTAACTTTGTCTAAGAAAAACTTTACTCAGCAGTTCCTGGCTTTTTCATTTTGTTTCAATGACTGGCAGGTACTTGTCATACCCTAAGATTCTTTCATTGTGTTCATACAAAGGTTGTCTCTTGCCCCTTTATCTTTGTCATGACAMCTTTTCCGTCTTTCGTGGTTTTGTTGTTGTTTGCCCTTATATGCTTTATCTTCTGTATTTTCTTTGGTTTGGTGTTCAGGGTGGGAAGTCTCCCTGTTCTTAKGTCACAGAAGGCCTTATGTTCTTGCAGCTGCGGTCTGAGAAGTGGGGCTGTTGTGCCTGAGTGTCTGTACCCTCAGGCGGAAACCCCATGCTAGTGAGCAGGGATGGAAAACTGCTTCTTCCACAGCTCCCTTTTTGAATGCAAGTAGGCGAATTGGTGGACATGTGGCATTCCTCTGCTCACTTCTGTGGTCCTCTCTTCTACATTCTTGCAATTTAGCTGACAACTTCTTATCGTGTACCTTTCTCCCAAGACTGAACAACATTGGTACATGGAAGTTCTGGAATACCTGATAGAGATGTCTGAGCTTCTTTACTCTTAGTCCCCTGTGGTTCAATTCCCAGTATGACTGAGTTACTCTTACCTTGTTGTGATTAATGCTCTCCTTCCCAAAGGCTGAGGAGAAGTAAGCATTTTGGTTTTAATACCTCCTCATTTGTTTCTGCTGTTTTAATGGGATTGAGGAGTTGGCAAAGGGAAAGTAATATGAAGGGAAGGATGKTTTTTATATATTGAAGCAAACCAACAGCACTTAGTGTTGGAGAAAGGTATKTCTGTTTTCATGTCAAGGCAGACAAAGGTGGGTCTCCTTCCCAGTCACAAGCGTCCTTTCAGAGTTTTGTCTTCACTATGGTCGGTCACAAGTGATATCACTCTACCATGTGGATTATGCAATATTTACTCCAGATCTTTGGTATTTGTGATTTCTGCAAATGATGCAAACTTAAGATCATGTGGAACRCAGACTTAAGTGGTAAGAAAAGTACCACTGCAATTTTTTTCTTTTTTTGTTTTCTGGGCGGKTTTGGGTGGCTGACATAAAAATCAGGAAACCACTGTTTTCTTGCGAACAGCCGTGTAACAATTAGAAAATCTTAACTTTTTGTTGCTTTAGTATYTCTTTGGCTTCTATATTGGGCTGCTTGCCCACATCTTGATATACACATATRTCAGTACAAAGGATTTAAAGTGTAAAATTTAGGCAAATGAGTTGTGATAGTTACTACACTGTWGTGGTGGTAGTTGAGATGTTTACTAGCTCTGTGAAATCACTGTGAACAATTKAAACTTTCTCGTGTGTGTTCTGTGGACAAAGAGGTGATGATGRTTTTGAGGGCATTGTGAAGCTCTAATTTGATAACATTGTGCCCTTAAGTGTTTAGGTACTGACCTCCTGTGAAGAGTACTGAACTTAAACAGTTGTGTTAGATTTGATGCACTTTAAAATTATGACCTTCTAAATACTCAAGAGCTTGAGATTGTTTCTTATTCTATTGAAAGTAGGTACAGCGGCCGCACGGAAAGAAATTATCAGAAACAAAATTCGGGCAATTGGCAAGATGGCAAGAGTCTTCTCTGTTCTCAGGTACTTGCATGATTTCAGCATTGCTAAACCTGTTATATATGTACAATAAACATCTCTCTTTCAGGATAACGAATGCCAAGCATTTTTCAGGGAGGTCATTGTGCATCAGAATCTTGTTTGGCTGTTGGTGCGCCCTGTTGWTGTTGGAATTCTTGGTTAAACAATAGTTTTGAAATTATTTTTGAGACATGTTTCAAGAAATCAGAGAATGTGATCTCTAGTTTACATGTTCTTTGTCCAGCTGTTAACTAAGAGTGTTGGAAAGACTGAAATTAAAGGTGGAAGGTGGAAGAGGTCAGGACTGGCTCCTAAAACTTCTGACATACCAGAACTTAGAGGAGTAGAGAGGTTTTGTTTCCAGTTTTTCTTTGCTTTTTTTCAGCTATTCAAAAAATATCCCATCCTCTTTAAATCTAGAGATTTCATCATCATATTTAGCCAAAACGTATCATTTTTCCACAGATCAAAATTTCTCAAATACGAATAATTTTTTAAGATATTTCCCAAAGTTGAGATATTTAAAACAAAATTGTTTTTTTTTTTATTGTACTAAGATATGTTCAGTACCTCATGAGGCATTCAGTGCTCATTTCAAAGCTAATGAGCCTGCCCATGAATAACTGTTCAGAATTTGATTCAGAAGTAGCCAACATTTATAACTCCTAGGCAAAGGAAAGACTGATATGGAATAGAATTATTTTCCCTTTTAAATTGTTTGAATTTGAATTTAGCTTCAGTGTTGACATGCCTAAAGCACAGCAAAACTAGGCTCTCCCTTTCCCCGGCCATTATTTTACTTCAGGTTTTCAAGCACAGATATTTAAGTTTTTGTTACTGTTCTTTTTCCCACCAGGGAGGAGAGTGAAAGTGTGCTGACACTCAAGGGTTTGACTCCCACGGGAATGTTACCTAGTGGAGTGTTGGCTGGAGGACGACAGACCCTGCAAAGTGGTAATGATGTTATGCAACTTGCTGTGCCTCAGATGGACTGGGGCACATCTCACTCTTTTGCTAACACCACACATAATGCATGCAGGGAATTTCTTATGCTTTTCAGTTCTTGTCTTAGCGGCTGATACAAGCATAGTGTTATGTGTTAATCAGGCAATGTGAAATGGATACTTAACCAGGGTATAAAACTAAAAGCCAATTAGTTCAGCACTGTCAGGCTATGTTTTTCAGACTCYGAGCTTCCTTAGTTCACAATTTTTCAGGTGGGGTGACCATACAGATCTTGTATTGAGGCATTTGATCATTACAGATACAAAAATGGCAGTGTAATTTTGCATCRTTACTTGTCTGTTCTCCATTTAAATGGTTTTATTATAGCTGTGTAAGTATTTTCATTGATGGTGTCAAATACTTGTTGATATTAATATTAACAAACAGCTACAGACTGCATAGTTCCATATTACACTCCATTGACAGATTGGAATGTGCTATGTTTTGTACCCTGGTAATTAATGCCAAAGTTTGTTCTCTATGTTGTTTGTCAAATGTTCTATGTATAATTGACCTCCCTGAATTGTCCTTGTAACATGCTGTTTCCTTCCTCTGCAGATGTAGCTGCTTTCTTAGATCTGTCTGTCTCTCTCTAGGTATAGATGTATGTCTGTATAAGTGTTAAAATTAAACCACTATCCCAGACACTTGTCTGTCTCTTGATGTAGAAGCAATGTTGTAGCACCTTGTTTTTGAGGTTTGCTGCATTTGCTGCTGCACATTGTCTGTGCATTTTGAACAATAATGTACTTGAAAAATATTCAATCATTTGTTATAAAATCAGTTGAGAATAAAGGGATTGAATTTAAAACCTGTAAATAAATCAAAATAAAAGGGTGTTACTAAGTGTGCATATATTTTTTTTTTGCATGAAAATAAAAAGAACTCTATACAAAATATACCTGTAATCTGGCTCATTGAATATTTTGTAAAATGTTTTTATTCTTTTTTTTAGTTTGTTGAGTCATTGGAACATATTTTTCACAAGGCCCATAAATGATTAACTAGGATTAGGGAGAATGYTATGAGCTTGTACCAAATTTATTAAAAGAATGAAGTCCATGTTTCTGTTCACAGTGGTGACTATCTAAAATTTACCAATCTGAAACTGGACTTCATATCAGCAGCACTCTTAACATAATGCAAGGACTTTTTATTGGCCACCTTCAGGCTTTACTAGAAAGTATAAAGTTTTTGTGTGGGACCACTGAATTTTATAACTATTGAAAGATTGTGATATATGAATACCACTTTTACACAATCTGTTTTCCAAGAGAAGCTGCTTATTTCATGATTTTGACTGTTTATTTGAATTCCTTGTATTTTCTATGTAGTTTTTTAAAAACCTTTTGCTACATTTTCTRTTAAACTCTCAAAGCTGTTTCAATAGCTTTGAAACACAAATGTCACATTTAAAATCATTTTCCAGTGGACATATAATGTCTACAAGTAAGTTTATATGTCCAGTGTATGTATGTGATTGTTTTGTGAATGTCTATAACAAGAAATGGTGTATGTTTCCTAATCCATTCARCTATTCCAAAAGCATATGTTCTAGCTTTAATTTTCACTGTTTAGTAAGAAACTTTATTATGCTGAAAAAATGAGTGCATTCCTCTCACTTATTTAACCAATTTTTATTCATGTTACATTACAAATACCAGAGAGGATCAAACTGACTAGAAAATTTTTTTACATAAAGCATATGACTTTCCACCATTACTGAAAATGTGGGGCATTTGGGAAGTATGCAAAATGTGTTTTGGATTTTTATGGGTGTGGGTTTTTCCTCTAGTAGAAATTTCGATGGCAATATTCCTCGTTGCACCATTAATATACCTTATTTGTTGTAGTCACGTGGATTGTTCAATATAAATCATGGCCAACTCAGTTCTTCAACTGAAGTAACTTCTTTTTCTGATAAGCATATTACTGTTTCAGTCTTAAAAGAGCAGTTTTCAAATTATAATGCAAAGGCAAAGGTAGAAAGAATTAAACCAAAAATGAAACCAAACTTAGCTAACTGACCATTTTCTAAACCATTGTAATATCGGAGAATTGCTAATTGATTCTTGACAAAAATACGGTGGCTGGTAATACAGCAGGATTTCTAACTACAAATATTTAATTACTCTTGGGAGTTTTCTGTACTTTGTTGATCAGCATACTATCAATAATTCAAACTAGTCTAGGCTTGCAAAAATAAAAGAACATAATATTAATTTTTTATTGTTCTTTTGTTTGCTTAAAAATATACAGAATTTGCCAATATTGCTTGGGTTTTCCTGGTTTCASTCTTACAAATGCTCATTTTTCACTTGCACAATGAGGAAAGTTAGTTACGTTGGTTGCTATTAAACCTGCGAGCAGCTTTTAAAGTTACAAGAAACTGGAGTGTAGATCTACATTTCTCTAGAGAGCTGGGCTAAAATTGTTTTACCAGGGGAAATAGATATATGCRTTACATATATCTAGGTATATACACATATATGCAATTTTTGCATATATACCTACTATAGCTCTYAATGTCAGTAACGTATTTCATACTGGGTCTTAGCAAATGCTCCTGCTCTGGCAGGACTTTGTTCAGCCCAGCTGCTGTGTTTTGTGAGCTGCTGGCTTTTCTCCTCCTCCTCCTTGGAGGAGCAGTGCCTGGGCTTTGCCATCCCTCCYGGCAATGCCTGGACAGATCCTCACTGCAGCATAGGGCAGCCCAAGGAGGAATGGCAAATGCAGACTGTAGCAAAGGCTTTAAACAAAGACAAGTCAGCTCAAAAAGATAATTCTGGGAAAAGAAATGCAAACCTACATCCTATGGGAGAAGTAATTAATGAAATTTTTTTAATTAATATATGGATATATTTTTTARAAACTAATCATAGGTTACTTTTGGATAGATTTAATGTGTTAGGATAAAAATAGATTTTTTGGATTCGTGGCCTTCATATATTTCTAAATTTTTTTAAATATAAATTTGGTTTATTATTTTTGTTGCTTGCATTATAGTAGCTAAAATATTTAAGACCATATTAAGTTATTTAAAGTAACATTTCCTAACGACTTATTCTGTGAACTGAATTACATAAAATTAGCTTCCAAACTGAGCCAACATTTCAGCAAACACATAAAGCTTTATTCAGCAACATACTGAACACAAGTCTAAATTAAGAATTTTAAGTACTTCCATGGACATCAGTTGAACCACCCAAATACTTACCTTTTATTTATGCCCCTCCTATTGGTCAGAAAGTAGTTAAGATAGTTTTTTTGGGYTATGTTGAAAATTGGCAAGGATTTTCCATCACATCCATCCATTAATTAAAACAAGGGGAGTTGAAACCTGTAGCTTAACATCTGCTTTCAATTGAGAATTTTCAGAGCAAAGACTTCAGAATTAACTGTTAATATGATCTAGTATTTATTTGAGGTTTATCAAAGTCTACAAAGAATAAAGTTTTAAATTAGATGTACCTGCCAAAGAGAGTCCAACAAAATGATTTTCTAGATTGAGTTGGTACAGGTTTTTCAAGTGCTTGTATTTTCCAGTCAGTTTGTTCTTTTATGTCAAGTTGAAAATTACCTTTTTTTAAACTATTATGTGTATTCCAAGGCCTTTTTGGAATAGTAGCACTACAAGTAGAGTGAACGAGGAGTGAATTTTGAAATTTGTATTTATGACCAAGCTACATAATTTGCAGAGATAAATCAGTATTCGTGATCTTTTCAGGAAAAGATTGAAAACAAAGACTTCACAGGTAACAGGAAATGGTGGAAAGAGGTGGTTTTTTTACATAGTTTTGTATTTGTATGGCAAATTGATTATAGTATGAAAGTATGTATTTAGTGACTTTCTAAAACAACTCTTAAATTTATTTTTAGAAATAGAGAAAGTTTTAAACTTAAAAAAAAATCTATTCAAGTGGCTTCTTAATTTAATTCTGGAATTGCCCTTGTCTCTGTAGATTTAAGTGCAGAAATGTTTTCAATTTTTTAAATTTTTTGTTCCATGGAAAGTGCAGTGTATGAAGTTCAAAATGCTGCATTTCCCTTAAGTATTTCATATTTTAGTAGTGCTTAATGCAAGTATCCAGCTAGACGATCTCAGTGAAAATTACAATCTTATGCAACAGTGAGCTTAAAGCATAGTGTAGGCAATTCATACATAACAGTGTAGGCATAGAGTAGGTGATTGGTTTTGTTGGATAGGAAATGAGAAGTAGTAAATYTCTTTTAAAGAATTTTATTCTGACCTAATGCCAAATTTTTTATAGAGCTATTTTCCCCAGCACTTGCTTGAATACTCTGGTATGGTATTTGTTGTTAACAGTATGTATGAAGCACTATACAAGTAGGTTTACCCTTATGTAAGCTACTTTTTGCTAATATTTCTGAAAYTTTGATATTAGAGGCATGGCAAGTAGTAGGGGAGGTAAAAAGTTGTTATCATGATTGACTTAGCTGCAGTTCAGGTTGTAATAATAATAACAACCTTATGTTAAAGCTTTCTAGAGCTAAAACTATAAGGAAAGATCTTCCACATAAGAAATGACAGTGGATATCATAATTTAGTTAGAAGAACAGCTAGTGAGCTAGGATTTTTTTCATATTCACATGAATTCACCCACTAAGACTATTAAATCCAGACCTCTTCCTGCTGTAGACTTTGTTGTTGATTCAACTAAACAATTTACAAGACTTTATAAATATGACTTGCTAGATTTGTCTTTTATGGCTTAAATTTAATTATTCAGTTCTCAGAGATGCCTATTTTAACTTAAAATACTATGAGAAATTGRAGTACTAGTTAAACTTCGGAAAGCTAAAGAGAAAAATAATTTTATTGTTAGAATGCTGCTAGTGTTATTTTTACAGTGTCCTTCTGGTAATTTAATGAAGATTGCTAATGCATTTTAATCTTGAAAAATAGTCTCAAAAAGATTTTTAGTAATTTTTTAAACCATACCACAACTTCAACATCCATTGAAGTTTTYGGTTGCTGTCTCAAAAAAAGCCAAAACAAAAAACCACAACCAAAACTTASATAAATGTATAGTTATTTATATGAGTTAATTAGTCTTACTTTGATAGAGTTTTAATTGATAAATTGTAATAGTTAAAATTTGGGAGAAGTTTCACTKAGACTTAAAAACAATCCCCAAAAAACTTAATTGTCATTTTAACTAACTGTAATCTAATCTGGCGTAGCATAATATATTAAATTGATCATTGCCTTTTCTGCTATGCGATATTACACTCTTCATCTTTCTCATTCATTTTGCATGCATCTGCTCACTTCTGTACAGCCACTGTAGAGGCAATTGAGGCTGAAAAAGGTATGATCAGAGTCTTTGCCCTTGGCAGAGATCTGTGGTGTCTGGGAGGGAATTCAAAAGTACTCTGTGTGGGTGTGTTTTATTTTCAACTTGCACAAGCAGAGATGAATCAACTGCATTGATTCATCCATTTTACATATAACATTCATTTCTGGCTTTAGGATGACAATTATCTTTAATATTTTAGGGAAATTCTTGGGGTTTTTTGGTCTCTTTTTTTTTTTTTTWAATAAAATTTACTGTAGGTTTTTGTATATTAGCATGTTGTGACATGTGATGTTGTCTTGAAGTCCTTAAAAATAGAAATCTTTAATATTTTTTTTCTGCATTCAACTGAAGGTTTTGTTTGATTGTGGGGAGGGGATGTTAAATGTGGAAGGAGTATTGTTTATGCATGCCTTTTCTCATAAGATCTATTTAATGGCTTTGAACATTTTTTTCTAATTTTGTGTGATATCTGGTAGTGCAAGTATAATTGTTTTTCCTATAGATTTTGAACATAATTTATTGTTCAAATTTATTTCCAGTATTATGAAACATATTAAATTCAATAGATTATGAGTGCTTCTGTGCTAAGTAAGTTGTATATACATTATATGCATCCCCTGTTAGTGGTATTAAGCAAAATGCCATCAAATTACTTCGTTCAGGGTATTCAACTTCAGATTGTTTATTTTCAGAGACTAGTTTCTTCTTAATCAGAATTCAGTGAAGTGAATGACAAAGAGCATAGCAGTTGAGAGAGCTGCTTTTGGGGTTTTTCAGCTTTAATTGCAAAGCACCATTTAATGACTATTCTTTGTTTTTTTAATTAAGGAAGTCAGATCTCCARTAATATAAAAAATTGCCATATTCTGTTCTCACACACACCTGCAAGAGGTCCTGTTATTGAGACTGGAAAGCTGTACTTAAATCTCCAAAGAATTGCTTCATCCCAAAGACTTCAGTCTTATTATCTGGTCGGCCATTTTCAGGTGTAAATTCAACTACAGACCTCATTCATCAAAATAATCTGTAGCAAAATAATACCTATTTTCTATACTTACTTTAAATACATTTGTATTTAAATGGTACCATTGTTGAATCACAGTGCTAACTCGGTGGTTGTGGTTGTGTCCATTTCCATCATCCACATGATTAGCACAGTGTGAACCACATCCTGCAGTTTTACCTGCATGAAAACTGCAGGATCAGGCCATYGGTGCGTGTGCAGGATGTAAATCTGCTACTACTTTTGTAACCCTTTGCTGCTTTGCCTCCACTGCACTTGCTGTGCTGCTTAGATCTTACTAACATTGCCCTGAAGAGAAGGGGGATGTTAAGATTAGCCCGATGAGCTGGGCAGCAAAAGCACAGTGGTGATAGCTGGCCCCACCAGGGACACGCAGAAGCAATCAAGTGGGCTTAAGCCCCTTGATTCCATCAGAATATTTGCCATACTTTGTTCTTTTTGTAATGAATGGAAATCATGATTGCCATGAACATTTYAGGAAAGCAGGTTAGAGAAGCCTTTTAGCAATACAGTTGCAGGTCCATAAGTTTCTTTGGCTGTTTTTTTACCCTTTTTTAAACATCATTTGTTAGAAAAAGTATATGCTTTCAACTTATTTTTCCATTACTGACATATCAAATTTGCATTTTGTTAAGCAATACGAGGATTCTCTCCGCAACATAAAATCTGCAGTTTTGAAGAAGCAAAAGGTTTGGATAGGATCAATGAGAGAATGCCACCAAGAAAAGATGCTCTTCAGCAAGATGGTATTAATACTATAAACACAACAAATGCCAATGGAAACAATGGAACTGGCAACAACAATGCACAGTGACCACATCAGCTTCTGGTTTACTCAYTCATGTCCTGCCTGAGAATTCCTAGATTACTGCTTTTTGATGTGACAACAAATGAAATGGGGGGATCACTTGAAGTGACTACTTAATATGAGGTGGAATACCATCTGACTTGATCCCACTGAAGACACACCCGTCATGCTTTTGAGACAACAGCCCCTCTCTTACACAGTGACCCAACCTCCTGGGAGCSTGTGCCTCACCCTTTTACACAAACATCCATCACTGGCTGCTGGAACTTCAGAAGAGATCTGGGGGAAGAATYGGGCTGTTCTCAGTAAAGCACACCTAGACTAGCATCTTATGCTTATYGTTGTCAACACTTTTAAGTTTACAAATGGGATTTTTCTTTCAGTAGAGGTAGTTTGTTTGTTTGGTTTTTTAAATCAGACTTTCAAATACAACCCTAAGAGCTAACTATTTATTAATGGACATCRGTTTCATGATAATGTCTTTAAAATGATATGTTAGAATGGTCTTAAAATATCTGAGGCTGCAAAAACTGTATTTTAAATAACAGAAAAAATGCCAAAAAAAACTCAGTTGGTCATTCTGTAAAATGCTGACCTCAGGTTTACTCCTTAGATGTTGCTAATTCTATATTGTATTCACTGTATTTTTTAGTTACAGCTTATCAGAAGATTTCTATGTAGGAATGTTTATTACTTGAACACAGATTTAAAAAAAATATTTAATTTAGAAACTTTTTTGCCCAGCTTTTTCAAGACTTTTCCCCACCTTGAATTAAAAAAAAATTATATATACTAATTTTAAAAGTAAGAAAAATATGGAAGTGTTAATTTTAAGGTACTTTTAATTGAACTTTGTACATGGTTTAAGTAAATTTTGATTCATATCAAGTCTGTAAAGCTTGGCATTGTATTTTGTGTATGCATGTTTTCATTTTGCAAATATTTAATATATAGACCTATGATGTACATCTATAGGTTACCTAGATGTTATAGGTACTTTTAGTTTCTTGTGAGTATTACGGTTGCATAAATAGCTAATAATCACTGAGCTGAATAGCTGCAAGCTTTCTATTATTTTGAAATCTGTAAAGGAAACTGAACCTGTATCGGACATACTTTTGTTTAAGCAAAGCAGCGCGTAAGCAATTGCTCTGTTCAACTGCTAAGGCATTAGTGAAAGTGTAAACTTGAGACTGCATGTATTTTGGTATCTACAGGACTGCTTGGTTAAAATAAAAATTGAAGCCCTGTGCTAATTTGTTCACAAATAATGGACTGTACTGATTGCCAGTGTACTTTGTTATATATTTTGACATTTGCTACATGTCCTCTCATCCCCTGGAACACAACTTGAAACTTATGTCACTAGAGTTCATCTCCCTTTTTTTTTCTTTGTTTGCCATAAAGTACAATCTGTACATACCCCTAAGTTGGAAATTTTATGCATGTTCTGAACTATTCAAGTATTTTATAAACAGTAGCACACAATAAATTTTGTGCATGGGCTGCGGCTCCTATCACTGTGTATTGGTTTTATTTGGCATACTTAGGTCTAATTTGACCTTGAAAATTGTTTAGAAAAAGTCTTCAATATTTAAGCTATTAAAAAAATAGCATAAAAGGTCAGATTTAGCTTGCAGAGAACTAGTTGAATGTAAACACTATTTAATTTAAATTTTATTCCTGCTGCTTTTTTTTTTTGCTTTTGAGTTCTTTCTCAGAGATATTTTGTGTCTGGTAAACCAGATATCCACTTTTTGTTTGTACAAGCTTGTCAGAACAGGGTTAGTGGACTCTAGAAACACTCTTAAGCATAGCTGTATTTCATATGTTGGTTCAAACTAAACATTTGACTACTGAATTGTGTTGGGACAGCTCTTTGGGCAAAGGGGGAGAATTGTTTGTTTTGACAGTCAGTACAGACACATGAGATAGTCTTTTGGCATATTCTTTTTAAACTAAGGACAAGTTGCTGAACAGGACAAGAATTAAGATAAGTGACACACCGTTGGTAAGCGAGTTTTAATATTTGATTTTACTTTATTGCAGATGCATTCTAATTGGAAATTCTTCTCAGAGTTTGAGTGCAGAAGATCAAGTTAAAAATGGTAAGTTTTTTGGCTTTTGTATTAAGCACTCCCATAGCTTTGAACTGTACAGTCTGCATATGGTGTTGTAATAGAGCAGAACAAAAACCTCTTACAAAGTACGACTGAAATTTTATGTGGTGAACATGATGATGGTACCTTTCTCCTTGTGCTAGTGGAAAATGTCTCAACCTCAAGCTGTATTTGTACTGTAAAGACAGTATTTGTCCTGATTTGATACTCAAATCTTGGTTGTGATGAGGATTCTGAGTAGCTAGAATTGTGTATATGAAGAAAATACAGATACAGTCTTGGTGTGGAAAGACCTCATTGCAGTTGGAGAGAACTGGTTCTGACACTTGTATGGCAGTAAGTACCCAGCAGYGATGATACTCACTTCTGTGAGGATTCCCTTGCAGTATCCATTTTACTACTTTAAGGACTCCCATGCAGTATCTGTCTGTAGTACTTC
Source organism: Malurus melanocephalus (assembly GCF_030028575.1). Taxonomy (NCBI): domain Eukaryota; kingdom Metazoa; phylum Chordata; class Aves; order Passeriformes; family Maluridae; genus Malurus; species Malurus melanocephalus. The sequence continues at coordinate 579,485 of NW_026623531.1, forward strand.
TTATCAGATACAAAGGCAGATCTGCAGTAAAGGAAAATTCACTGGGTAGTTGTTGGCCTGATTTCTCATGCTGTGTTTCTCCTGTCACCCTTTAGGCAAGTAGTCAGATAACAGGGTTGTGTCTGGGGATGTTCCTRTTTATAAAGTAGGCACTCATTTTTTACTACTGTGTTTCTGAAAGGTGGAGTCTGGAGCTGTCTCTAATTCTTATATTGTTTGGGAGAAGAAATTATATCCTTACTCCCAGAAAACTGTAAGTAGTTTGCATTACTCATTTTGCACATGTGTATTGTGCTTTCAGCATTTTAAGGAGGGGAAGAAAAAAAGAAATCATCTGTGTGTCCRTAGTCTGTTCTTGGGTAGGGAGGGGAGAAGGCTTGGAAATAGTTTTGACAGCCAAAGGAGACAGGCAGCAAAAGCTGCAAGAGGCATGACCCASACATCACTGCTTCCCTGAGCTGATGGGTGGGACCCTCATCTGTGCTGTGCTCACCTGGAGGGCACCGGCAGTGAGTGTCCAGAGGTGGGCTGRGGACTGCCCCAAGGAGTGTAACTGTGTTTTGGTGGGACTAAGCACAAGTACAGACTGTGCTGGGTCAGGTTTTGGGGGCTTTTTCTCCACTAGGGCCTTGTGCAGTCAGGAAATGTGCTGCTATTTGCTGAGCCAAATAGGGAAGAGCAGCTGAGTTCGCAACCTRTCTGTATTCAGTTTAATGGCAAACAAATGCTTTCATCTCCCAAAGTTACAGTGTCAAACAACAGCTTTCCTTTCAAAGCTTATTAAATTCAGTTGTGAAATGGAAAAGTTGCTGTAGTCATAGCTCATGAATTGTGAAGACTGGACCCCTTGCAAAAAAAGCAAAGTTGTTGGGATTGATGCTGTTTTTCTCTTGGAAAGAGGGAGGTCTCTTCTGGTGTGAGCCTGAATGTTTTTGGAGGGAAGACTCATAACAGCTTGKTTTTTTTTCTAATGTTTATTCTGAAAGCACTATTACGTAAGTTACATTAAAAAATGAGGCGTTTTCAGAGGCAGGACAGGCAGGATAGACAGTATCTGTTCAGTCTTGCCTATTTTTTGCTACAATTTCATTGTCAATCTTTCAGTTCTTGCTACCCATTTAACAATTCTTTACTAGCATGTAATGAAAATACTTTTGGCATAGAACAGGTGAMTGTTAGCAGAACACAAGACCCTTTTCATCTGTTCATTTTCTTGTGATAGTATGTATGAGCCAGATTTAATAAACATTCTGCTTTGAATGACAGGTGAAGTGATAGGGATTTTTTCAGTCATAGAGAAAGATATATATGCACTAATAGGCTTTAATTATTATTAAGGTGCTTCACTTGTAAGGAAATTAGTTCAAGAAGAAAGACGTGAACAAAAGCTTTTAAGAATCTTGGTTAAGCTTGGAAAGCTATTGCCAGATAGAYACCTATATACACACATGTATCAGTGGACACTTGCACCAAGGATGACCAAAGTAGAGCAGAGTAGAATGTCTTTTAGTCTCCCCAAATCAACCTCCATCTATTTTGTATTTGAAATAATTTTAATCTGACCCAGCTGAACTGTATTTCTCAGTTTAGCATCAGAAAAAGTTTACTAGTCTAAAATCAGATTTAGGTTGCAGACCACTGATATAAGTAAAATACATTAGCTTTTTCTGGTATGATACACTTGATAATCTGTTGTTCCTGTGCCAAAACCGCTATGTACATGCTGTGGAGCATGAAAGATTTGTCATATTGGAACCAGCTCTACCAGTTGTAGCAATTTATGTCTGAGAGATAAAAGAAATAGGTTTTTGCTGTTTGTGTGAGGGTATCCTATTATACAGTTGTTATTTGTTAAAGCATTGCYGAAGGAACACACTGCTTAGTACTGCTCGACTTGAAGCTTCTCTTAAATTTACATCTGGGGACAGATTCACTGCAGCTTTCCAAAAAAAAMCAAACGTGCTGTCAAAAGTTGTTCTCTTTAAATCCTTTTAAAACATTCAGTTATTTATACTGTGTAGGTCACAACTGCTTTGGATTTACAGGTTAGCACTAAATAAAGGCTTTTCACTGCTCAGTCAGTTGCTGTATAACCCACTCCATGAGGAGAGACTTCAAAATCAGATCCAGGATGATTTCTCCTTTCCATTGCTGCCTAAAGCATAATGGTAACTAACCACTAATTTAAGGAATTTAGTAGGGGGTGTACAGTCAGATTCTGCCAAGGCCCCTAACTGTCAGTGTATTGTGACTTAAAGGGAGCACTTGCATGTTTTTCAACATTATGAAGGAAAGACGTTAGGAGGAGAGGGTGTAAAATGCTTTACATTACAGCCTCAGGCTTTTTTTTGTCTTCCACAGTAAGCTCAGCAGTTTAGGCATTTCAGGAAACTTGCTGAATCCTGGAGATTCATTTGGCTGAAACAGTTGACTCCTGCAGAGACTCCTGCAGGAATCCAGTAGAGGGGAAGTGGTTTTGTCTGGGTCAAAAAGTATAAGGCCTAGGGTCTAATAGACAAGATATATCTTTTATTATACAATAAAGAATATTATGTGCTGTAAATTAAGGCATTTTAAGTGCAAAAAGCTTACTGAATCATCAAGAAGGCAACCTTTTTGATTATGCAACCTTTAAAATTATTCTTTTACAGGGATAGTTAGTATCTACTTAAAGCATGTTTTATGTCCTTCAGTTTGTTTCAAAAAAAAAAACCAAACTAAAAAAAACCAGATAATCCTCTTCTATTGCCCAACAATTGCCAACAGCAACCTCCGGTAATCACCGCTTGTATCACTTGCTATCATTGTAGCCAAAGTCTTCTGATACATCTGTGTGAACATCTGTTTAATTTGCACAAGGTCAATCTGTGCAAAGACAAAAGAAGGCAGAAAATTAAGCATAGTGTTTGATTTCAATCCTAGACAGTCACCCCACATCTCCCTTGCAAACTAGAGAATACATGCCAAGGGTGAGATGTGCAATGATTAACCCTRTACAGTGGACAAGCCAGCTGGTCCCTCCAAGGACAGAGGAGCAGYTCCCAAAGCTGAGGCCAGCCATTGTTCCATGCTTTGTTAGGATTGTGCTCTCCTAACTCTGAACAGGTGAACTTGTCACCTGGGGGTGCTCACTTGCTGCGTAGACAGGCAACAACAGTTAAAAAGGRAAACAAGCAGTTATTACTATCTAGCCAGAGTTAATTAAATTACTGCATGAAAGCTGGATTTCTAAATGTGAGCCCCATAAAAGCATCATGCAGTACATGATTTTACAGCTGTGAAAGGAGGACTAAGTGACAAGCTGATTTGGGTAGATGGCTTTCTGCTGCATGTGACTTGTACACAGGAGAGGATTTCTTACCTCACTGCGAGTGACTACAATTCTGATGAGAGTAGAATCATCTGTGCCTGCTCCTTTCATAGAATAATAGAGTCTTTCTGCAAAAAAGGCTGGGCGATTTAAAGCACATTGCACTGCAATAAAGATAGTGTTAGGATTAGTTCCAGTATTTTATCCTACACAGTGATACCTGGCAGGATCAACTCGGGATTTTTGCTGTAGACAGCTAGAGGTTGGTCTCAGTGAAAATCCAGTTACTGTGCATAAGGGGACCTGTTTATAGAGCTAAGCTTATTTTCAAGTTGACCAAATGAGTTATTCTTTCACACAAAAACTTACGGTTATTGGCAGTTAACTCCTCTGGAAGTGCTTTTCAAAGCTCTCTGAAATCTTAATTCTCAAACAGGTAATTAAAAAACAGTTTTTCTCCTTGTATAGCTGATACTGGACACAAGGTATTTTACTCATGTTCCATTGCTAGAATCTCACTAAGGAAAGTGCAGATGTAGAAGGTTCTCACTGTMGTAGTTACAGAATGGTAGTTACAGTAGTTACAGTCACACTCAGACACCAGCCATTATTCTTCTACCTCCCTGATTCTSAGATCTAAATTTTCCACACTAAACTGTCAAAGGGAAGTTTTTGCCTATCCATTATGGCTACAGAATTGCTGTCATTTGGGTAAGCACTGATATGAGTCCTGTCTCCAGATTAACTGCTAAATATTACTGATTTTCACTGTCAGTTARTTGGGCTGAACTGTGTTGAACTGCTTTACTATAACAAGTCAGTAGGAAAAAGTGAATTCAGAATAGGTCTTCTATTTTGCTAAGCTTGTCCTTAGCCATAGCTGAGATTTTTTGGGTAGCTGGTAGTGCGGAAGGGGGTGGGAAGCAAACTGTGCCTTCAGTAGGTTCATGTTGGCTCTGAGGTTATCTGTGGGTGGCACAGTTATCTCTGCTGAGAAGCTGCACACCCAATCACAGCTCTGTGAAACTGGCACCTCCTTTTGCAAAACTGAATTATACAGCTACAAGCACTAACCAGTAACCCTTAGTTCCATGCACTTTCCTGCCTTCCCAGACAAGTGACAAGTAGTTTCTACGTGGCCTTTCTTTATTGAAACTCACTTCTTCATGGTGGATGCTTATTTTCTTCATTCAAATGGAAGATGAATCRTTTGCATAACTGAAGTTACTTCTGTGCTAGCAGAGTCTCTGACTGTGTGATCATCTGCCATATGGCTAGTGCTGAATTGGATTCTTCTTCAGTTACTTTTAGGTTTAATTCCTAAAGAAAAAGGGGGAAGAGGAGAATATATAACTTACCAATTGTCTTCAAACCACGTTCCACGTTTCCAGAAAATTCTCGGTCAATGCTGCTTAATAAATCACGATTAGCAATCTACAAATAAATGAGATTAATAYGTGAATGATGAAATGCAGTTACATCTGGAACCTTAATTTAAAATACATTGACCAAGCTTATTTGAAATCAGTGAAGAAGTCCTACCCTGGAGTATGCCTCCACTGTTGCTTTCAGTTGGGGAAAACTTCTGCTTGCCAGAACCATATTAAAGCAAGATTCGTCAGTCCCAAGTTTTCCTTCACCTGCTTGGTAAAGACGCTGAGCATCTTCTTGAGCTTTTTGATAATCCACAGTTTGATTCTCATCACGATTACCCTTAATGCAAAGACAACAGATTTCAAATGAAATTTCAGTGGTGGCTATACTTTAATTGCTTGCAGTGTACATAGCTCCCCAAGCATGTATCTTCAAAGCTTGAAGCAGAAAGAAAAATAGCAGTTTGAAATACAGTAGATTTTCTTAAAACTTCTTCTTTGGTTTAATATTCCTTACTGGAAACAAATACAAAAGTGGCTCAGAACTGTATCTGTAGGACATGCTTTAAACTGCASATAYACTGACACAGATAAATTCATCCCTAAAAACCATCCCATAGTTCTAATTAAGTACTGTACTTAATTCTCTGTTTTACTTAGTAATGTAAGCTTTCTCTTGATTTGTTTGTTTCTAGGCTTCAACTTGCAAAGACTCTTCCCAAACGAACTAATGAATTATCTTACTGAATATGCACACCTGAAGTATCTCAGGTCTCCCTCCTATTTTATTTAGAAGTTGCTTATTTTAAGTAAGAATGTCTCCAGAAAGCACTTACTACATTTGTGTCATTAGGGCTTATATGACATTTTATGTGCTTTGGTGATTGTTTTGGTTTTTTGCTGCCCAGTGCATGGATGGATACWGCTAAACATRCTGGCTGAGTAGGCTGAATACATGMTCTCAAATACTGTTGTATCTATAGTGGTTAATATACTATTTAAATGATGTGGTTGTCAGTTACTGTAAACTACTGGATTTACCAAAATAAAAATTAGCAGCATGAGCTTCTCCAGGTTTGCTTTCTTGTGGATTTTGACTATCAGCCAAATATAGAGCATAGATGAACTCTCACAAAGGTGGAAGTCAGTAAGATAGAGAAGTTTCATAGAAATTCTAACAGAAATAGGCAAATTTATCAGAGAACTGTGGGAAGCTGCATTAGTTACATATTTCTTCCTAAATACGAGTAACCGCAAGTTACCATCCTTCAACACAAAATAAGCCCTAGTAAATGATATGGGATAAACAAGCTCCAGCGGTCACCCGAGTTCAACAGCAGCACCTCCCTAATTCTGGTGATGCGAAGGGAAGGCAGGCTATGGAGTAACTTGGGAGGTAAGTTTTGTCCTGTGGCATGTCTTATCTTGTTGGTAGGGATTCTTACAGGCAGTGTACATACCACAGAGGTTACCCAATTAGCTTTACCCAGATTACTGTTAACATATGGAAAAAATAAAAAGCGTCTTGCTCTAACAGCAGTGTAGAGGACTGCTTTAGAGAACCACTTGGTTGCATCTGCATTGTATTTCTACATAAGTTCTGGTATTAATCGAGGTTGCTAAATTAGGTCAAACAATCCATCGTGGATTTGTAGATAAGAAGAATCTCCTGAGGAGGGACTGAAGTGTCATATCTTAGGGAATAAATTAATGACCCAGTGATAATTTCTTAAGAACGTGCCTGTTGCTAAGCATACACAGGCTATTTATGGAGCCATGGTGACTACACACATCAGACTGTACACTGTTATCTTAGTAAAAATAAAAAAAAATTAAAGCTCACTTGGCACATAGATATAAGTAATCGTTCAAAGTGTCCTGAAGTGTCTGATCTGATGTCTTGTTCAATGTCCCTTCCAAATTCTGATTGATAGCAGTTCACTATTTCACGAATTTCCTGGTTTGTCCTTGTGCAAAGGATCTCAATCAACACACTCTCCTGAGTGCCTGCTCCCTGTAGGCAGAGAAAACAAAAGCATTACTACAGTACACTACCTATACAGTTTTCTTCAACTGTGAAGTAAGGCAGTCATCTGGTATTTCAAAACTTAATACAGTCTAGTTTGTAAGAATAACATCTTGCAGTGTGAAAGAACCAAATCGACTGTATACTTAAAATGCAATGAAGATCCCTTAAACATGCCATTCTTCACCATTCAGAAAAACACCCCAAAACTATACACAGTGACATTGGCCGAAGCTCGCTGGAAAATGGCTTAGGAAGGAAATTCTTTGGCAGCCTTAATCTGGAAACTTACTGAAGGAAGGTAGAGCATTATCATAATTATTAAAATCAAAAGTACACATGTAAATTCCATTTTGGTTAGTACACGGATGTGTTCCCTATCCAAATGTGGCCRCTTCTTCAACATGGAACTTTTCATAGATGCTCCCCTCCCCCCCGAATAAAAGGTAATTGAGATCTCTGTGTGCAGGGGGATCTTACTGCCATGGCCATCTCAGTTCAAGCAAGGATTAGACAGGAGAGGGGATGTGAGACTTCTGTGTAATCTTACATTATGAATTTTTGAAAATGATCGAGTAGCTATTCCCCATTAAAGACAGGTCTTCATTTGAGCTCCACATTCTCTAGAAGGTGTGCATTCATACATGGGTTGAGTTACTCATTTCCACTACCAGCCACCTGCTAGCTGCTGCAGCTCAAACAAGTAGGGCATTCCAGGAAACTGGATGTACCAGTTTACCTGAGTTAAAAGTTTAAACCAACTAGCTCACCTAATCTCTAAATGCTGTCTTTATTCTTGAATATCCATCATCTGACCATCAGAAATTATTTTTTCATTGTCCTTTGGGGGGGGGGGGGGGGGAGAAAGGGATAATACAAAAATACCTTTCATTAACAAGGTTTTGTTCCTAGTAAGGAGAGGTACGTACCTTTACTTTAAACAATGGTTATGGTTTTAACAGCASCCTGGCCCTTTCTAGGTTCTAGCAAAAATTATGCCCAAGTGATAGAGAACAAGGTTCTGTCCTGCAGTATTTCATCCTATACTGAATGGACATCTGCTCTGAATTGGCTTATCCTGGAGAAGTCATCYGGAACTGAGGGATGCAGCAGAAAAGAATTTTAAGTCCTGCAATCCCAGGACTTGTTTGACACTAGCTTGTTGAAAAATCCTAGGATTTTTCAACAATGCTGGGACCAGGTATTCTTAGGTGAGCATTTTAACATAGTTTTAAACTCTTCACAGAATACTGTACCTTCATTGCATGACGTAAACTCCAGGCATCATAGTAGGTACTAGGCATGAAGAGTGCTAGAATCAGTTCTTCCACGTTACCGCTTAACTCAGACTTCAGATCTTTAATTAAATCCTGTTCAATCATAAACACAAAATRGACTTTGCAGAGTGTTAAGCATATACAGATTATATACCGATGAAAGATCAAACTAGAATTTACTTTTATGACTTATTTCTACTTTTGTGCTGTTTTTCCTGTAAAGCTTTATTTCTTACAAGGAACTTCCCTCTGTCTAAAACTCTGACAGCTCAGCTCTTCCCCATTATCTCCTCACTAAGACGTAGTTAGGTCCTGAAAAATGCCACAACCAAATTTCAATGCCATTACCAAATTTAATTTTAAGTTGCAAAAATGATAGAGGAAAGAAATTAAATTAACCTGGACTTTTGTTTATTATCCAATCCTCAGTCAGTTTCTCAGTTTGTTTCTTGGGCAAAAGAAGATTTTGGTGCTGGTTTATGTGTATAAAGAACTCAGTTGTTTCAGACATTAATACAAGGACAGCTTAAGCTTGTTTATTTTCTATCAAGCTTTAGAGAAGCAGAGAAGCTTCTTGTGTGGTTAAGGATAGGGACAGGCTCCAGATATATGGTATCAGGACAACACTGTCAAATACCAGATGYCTCCCAATACACAAGGAATATAACCAAAAGAAGTGCCTTTTTAAAAATGCCCAGATCACTCCCCAGGACTAAAATGCAACCAGGCAGTCAAAGCAGCAGCCATAATTCAAAGAACTAGTGAACATACCTTGCCATACATAGTCTTGAAAGCTGCCTTGATTTTTTGCCTTTGATCATTGGAGCGGTTAGCAACAACATTTATGATGGCCTGCTCATCAGTTCCTTGAAAATAGAAGGGCAATGTCRTGTTATAATGCAAAACAGTCTCTTGGAGACTGTGCATTTTGTACAGTTGCATCTGGGCATAGTTACATAAAAAGTGGCATCAATTGAAGTCTTAACAAATTTTCTATGTAACTCCACCAGCTAAATAGTCTAAGCCATTTTGAAAGTGTAACTTTTGAAAGCTTGGGGGAGAAGTAYAGTTAAATAAAAACTGAAGAAAACAAAATGGCATTAAGAAGTTAGATCAAAAGGAACTAAAGCATCTATTGCTTACTTACCAAAACCCTTCATAGCTTTACGGAGAATTTCTGCATCCCTTGCAGCATCGAAATTTGGAGCAGCTTGAATTGTACCCTGGGTATACTCAACCACTGCAGCAGGCTGAAAATAAGAGTCACATGTAATTAAACATCCTGCACAATATAAATTCAAATTAAAATCACAACTCTTCAGAGTTCAAACTTCAGAAGGAGTTTTCCGTTAGTTCTCCACTTCTTCCCCTTAACACAGAATCAGGGCAACRTTGCTCTGAGGATAGATGGAAACTCGTAATGCAGAACACAGTGCAAACCACTGGAAATCAGCTGTAAAAACATTAAMACTACAGAAGCCACGTAAGATTAATTATAGAAAATAAACCAGCACATACCRGACCAGGCATTGGGGATGGTACTTGTCCTCCAGGAAATCCTAGTGAAAATAAAGAACAAGGTAAAAGAAGTTAATTGAGTCTTCTCTCACTATGGAAATGCCATCTAATCTGAATATAAAGCCAGAACCAACACTGCATACAGCATCTTTCCTAAGTAACGATACCTACCATGATCAGGACCTGAATTCYTTCCCTTGGGAATAATGGGAAGAAACACAGATGCATTTTGGTACCTACTCTAGCAAGGCAATTCTAAAAATACTAAATTTACTGGTGCTGTGGAGACTGGAAGGATCTCTCCTTAAATTCTGCTATTTTTGACAGAAGTCAAGATAGCCTACATGAATGAAGAATGTGTGTCCATGCTCTCTTTAAAAGCCGCTATATATACTTTAAAATGCCTGTAAACTATAAATATTCAGAACTCATTGCTGCAAAAAGGATTAAAGGAATCCCATTTTGTGAGCAAAAGCTCTGTGAATACAAAAGCTGAAACAATTTTTTTTTGTACTGGAATTTTATATTTATCATACTGAGCCAACAAAGCAATCATAAAACAGAAAGGTTTTGCTACTTTGAATTTCTTTAAAATACAATGGATACATTCCAGGACAAAAATCATCTCTATAGTAAGTGACCTCTCAAAGCATTACAAACACTGCACTGCTTTTAAGCAAATGTGTGCATTCTCCTTTCCTCTTTCTCCAGTATGCCTGAGATCACTGTGAACACACAAATCTGAAAAATGCAATTGAGATTAACAGAACTGCTAGTTACTCATCAAACATGGACTCTGGATTTCACAGCTCTCATCAGATACTTGAGGTGTAAAAGAGGATAGGCACCTAAACCACTACATCATGATTATTAACCAGGGATAGCTATCCCTTTTGGATGTAGCACCTACGGAGCTGGTTCTCATGAGCCCTTCAGTGGCCTGGTCAAGAAAGGCGGCAGGAGGTGCACARCATACAAACCTCAACAGCTACAAGTAATGAAGGTAAGAGTCTAACTTGGTACTACTTATCCTGGGGTCTCTTAGTTTAAGCCTGAATGCTTGAAGTTTCTTACATACGACATACCTGGAATTTGTGCAGGTCCACCTCCAGTATAGCTTTGGGCAGGAGATTGTGGATAGCCACCAAAACCAGGGCCAGTGGGAGACGCAGCAAAGCCAGGGCCTGGAGGAGCCAGGGAAAAAAACCCAGACTTCAGCACGCTTAGTATTTTGTACTTGAGTTCTGGACACACCATGCACCAGGTTATTGAGCAGAGCTATGTGAGAGGCCAATTTCTCCATRTCTGTGCAGTGATCCAGAACCACCAAGGCCCTGCCATCAGCATGCAGGTATTTACTGCTGGATGGCAACCTGGCTGGCTGCCTGCGTGCTGCTGCCTTAACTGATCACTGAACAAAGCTGCTTTTCTTCRCTATTTCTAAGGAGCACAGGGAGTGGTTACATTGGTAATCCCTCCTGACTGGTACTCTAACAAAGGATCTTACCTCCAGGATAAGGAGGCATTCCTCCAGCCTGGGGAGCTCCAGGGAAGCCCCCTGAAGCAGGGTAGCCCCCCAGGGCAGGATATCCTGCTGCCCCTGGAAACCCAGCATTCGGTGGTGCTGCAGGATAGGTTCCTCCTCCTGATGGAGGGAATCCTCCAGGAACGGCAGGATAGGAGTACTGACCAGCTGGTGGATAGACAGACTCTTGTCCTGTCGGCTGAAACACAAAAATGGGATATCTGTGTGCCTGTTAACAGGACATTAGAGTAAAAACTCTCAAGCTGCCAAAATGTCCACAGGCATAATAACAACAAGAATTATATAATTAAATGTAGTGCTTGAAGCAGCAGCAGTGGAATTCCTGAAGCCTGGATGGGGTCCTCCTGAATGGGTTTTCTGAGGCATCTCCTACGTTGACACAGGATCTGAGAGTRCTGCAGGATGCAAGTCACCTCTGGATGGGCTGTGATCCCATCCACCTCCAACGCAGGTCCAGCTTTGGAGTTGGATGAGCTCATACAAGGCCTGATAGTCTAGCTTTCAGTATACATAGGGAATGGCAAATTCACAGGCTCTCTGTGTCCTTGTTCCAATGTTTGATTATTCTCATAGTGAAAAATGTTTTCCCCAAACCAAATTGCAATTGCAGCCTGTATTTGCCAGCTGCCCTTTCACTGTACTGTGTACCTCTGACAAGAGTTGGCTCCAATGTCTCTGCTGCTCCTTCTCACCCAGCAGAAGACTGAACAGATCTGTGCTTAGCCTGTTTTTCAGGTAAGCAGACAGAATTCCCCAGATATGCTCCTCTTTGTCCATGGCTCTGTTGTACTGGGAGGCCACAACCAGACACAGTATTCCTGAGGTGGTCTTGTGAGCAATAAGCACAGAGGAATAACCATTTCCCTTGATCGCCAATGCTCTTGCTAAAGCTTGGTGTGTCATTAGCCTTCCTCCCTGAGGACTCACAAAGCTGAGCCACACTCAATGTGTCAGCAATGGGACACCTGGTCCTTTACTGGAAAGCTGCTCTTTCTATTCCACACAAGGAAGAGGTGTGCTCAGCTCAGCTTTCTCTCTATGAATCATTAAGAGCTCTCCCCTGTTACAAGACTTTAAAGAGCATAGTAGCTTTGAAACTTCTGCCTCTCTTGCACGACCAGTATTTTCAAATGTTACTGCGTAAGAACTTGTTGGGGTTTTTYCCCCCCATTTCCTTGGAATCCAGGTGATAAAGCATGGACATTCAGTGACTAAATCTGGATCACTGAGTCAGACCAAACACCTATTACTGGTTTTAAATAAAAAGAACAAGTCTAACACATATATATTTGTTTTGCTACATGTATGATTTACCAGCCATACCACAAAGGTTTCTATTAGCATTAACATATATTGGAAATAATTACTTGAATGATCTGGATCACTAAGGGAAAGCCCTCTAAGRTAAAAGTCATTATACATGATCTTAGAAATCAGGTATGTAAAATCAGCTTCATAATGAAGCACAATCTATGGACCCATTACTCACTTGCTGGGAATCATCTTTCCTGATTAGCTTTAGAAACAGGGTCACACATTACATAGAGCACACTTTCCTTCTTGACCCCAGAAAACAGAAATAAAGTCCAAAGGAGGAAAGCCTGGCTCAAATGTTCCCCTTGGGTTTGGCTGCCCCAAACTTTCTACTCCCAAATTTCTGTGCCGAGGCTATATAATACTCTTTGCCCCAGAGGCACAGTCTAACATTTCTCTGCCAGATTCAACAAAAAGATTTTATTGGAATTTAGAGTCACAAGTCCAAAATTAGGATACTCAAAGGGTCTGCTCAGATAACTACCAGTACTGCAGAAAAAGAAATATTTCACAAACATTTTTTWAATTGGTTACCATTGGTTACCACACCATATTGGGTATCATCGAGACTAGGAAATCATTGATAACAAGTCTAAAACATCTTTTAAATTAATTAATTGAAGCTTGCTACTTTTTAGATGCTAGCTAAGAAAAAAAAAAGATATTTTCAGATGTAGTTAAAAATAAACTACAGCTAAAATCATGAGGGTTCAGTAGAACCTTGAGGGGAGAAAAGAAATCGTGGMGTTAATAGTCTTGTTTCTAACATGTTTGTCTTCAGTTTGGCTGACTTTAACRTTTCAGAGGAAATAAGGGTAGATTGTAAAGCAAAATCATCAGAGAATTTATTGCATGTATTTATATCTATTTATAGCTCTTCAGTATCTTAATGGCATTCAGGCTGAGTTCTGTGCTTTAGTTCTATACTACATAAAACACAGATAAAATTCCCATAATTGCAGTATGATCAGTGCCATGAAAGTGCCATGAGTGCCATGATCAGTTCCATAAAAGCACAGAGGTGAATGTAGCTTTGAAAAATATTGCAGGCATATCAAAAGGACCGCAGTATCAGCCATACCTGATACATTTCAGCCTTCCATTAAGTTTCTTATAAATTTTTAGTCCATTCAGTTGTGAGCTGAAGGTGGAACAGTCCTGTGGATAGGACAGGGGGTCCAAGTCAAGATTCAGTGTCCTCTRTCCTCAGAAAAATATTTACTTGGTGTCATATGAAAGCTGGGCTACTTGGGCAGTGTTTCAAGCTCTTCCTGACAGCTGTGACCACTGAAGCTTGCTCAGCATCTCTGTAAATCCTGGGTTACAGCTACGTGAGTATTTGGTACAGACTGGTACAGATCTCTAACCCCACTTTATATAAAGTGCCTCATATTTAGAGAAGAAACTTTAAAAAATATAAAAATTGCTGAGACAGCTATATTTGAAAAAAATGAACTCCCAAGAAAAAGATAAAACAAGATCAAAGACCTTTCTGAAACAACAGGCATTTAAAAACTAAGCTTCCTTCTTGGAATTTTCAGAGATATAAAGATGGAAACAAAGACCATAATCACTGCAGAACATGGTACATTAATTAACAGCTACCATTTACAGATACACAGAGCAGAGTAACAAGGTGTATTCACAGAATATAAATGCATTAGGMATGCAACACATTCAGGAGCCATACTTACAGGRTAACCTGGGAAAGCAGGGTAACCATCAGAAGGGGGATAACCTGGGTATGACATTCTGGGGAAGAAAAGGAAAAGTATATTTTCACTGTGAAGCAGCACATATGAGTTTAGTAGGTATTTGCTAATTATCTGTTAAATGACATGAATAATATGTTTAGGAGGTTTAGAATTGCTTGCGAGTACTGAACAGCTATTAACCCTAACTTTTTTCCTCTCATACATCTGACCATAGCAATCAGAAATCGAAGAGGAGCATCTTCAACCTCATAATTAACTATCACTCTCATTTAGGGTCAGACACACATTTAGGCWTGGTAAGAGGCACAAAGCTCTAGAAAGCTCTGAAATACAGAATACACTTCGAGGTRTCAGCAGGAGGGATCTAACTGTTTGCCAGGATGGAAACAGTGTAGGCGTCAGTCCTCCACTGCACCAAGCACCCTGCTCACAGGGGTAGTTCCTGGCAGAAGAGCAGTACCCTGTGTATTCCGTGTAAAACGGTAAYTTTTATAGGAACAGATGTAATCCCTCAGCATTACTTCATTTGTGGAACAAATCTGTGTTTCCTGACACTAACTTTATTTTAGTCTTATTTTTAACAGAGGGACTTGGGGAGCAGGGGTAGAGATCACCTCACCCCGCATGTTGACAGCCAGATGGGCAAGGAGATTCGAGACCATTAGCCAGCTTATGAAACATTAAATGGCAGAGGAAAAAATGGGCTTTAAATTTGGCACAAACATCCTCGAGTTGCAGCATCTCCGACAYAACTACTTTTATAACCAAAACAACAACAGATTTTCCCGTCAGACTGTAGCTTTCCCCCGCTGTCTCCGGGCGCACGGGGCGGGTCAAGCTGGGGGCCGGGTGTGAGTCAGCGGCCAGCGGTGAAGCATCAGCGGGCGCGCCGCGCTCGGTGCATTGGGTGGCAGCTCGGCCACTAAACACAGAGAAGTGTCCCTGCTGYTCCGCTGCAGCCCCGCCGGGAGCCGAGGAGGCACCGCCCGAGCCGAGCCGAGCCGGGCCCGCCCCGCATTCCCCGCGAGCACCGCACCCGCCCCCGCCTTTAAGGGCCCCGCCCGCCGCCGCCCGCTCTSCTCGGGACAGTCACGCATCGCCCCGGGCTCCTCCCGCTCCCTCAGCCGCCAGCCCCGGGCCGGCCCGGCGAATCCTCCGGTGAGGTGGAGCTGCGGGAGGAGGCAAGTATCCCGGTGTCCCGGTATCTACTTCTCCCGAGTACACCTGACTTCGTCCCCGCTTCGCAGCAGCAGRGCGGCCCCGCCGGGGGTGCGGCTCTGTGGGGCGGGCGGTGCCTCCCTCGGGCGGACACCTGCCGAGCCCCGAGCCGGGGCGGCCGCTGCTCCGGGAGCGCTGCCCGGGGCTCCATCCACTCCGGCCGTGCCCTGGGGCTGGGCCCGAGCCCCCCGGGTGATATACGAGCAGAGCCGGGCTAAGCCCGAGCCCCCAGGCCAGGCCAGGCCGGGGGCTGGGGTGAGGGGCACGCCAGTGGCGGCCCGCCGGCTCCTCCCTCACTCCCCCCGCCAGCCGCCTCACCTGAGGGGAACTTGCGGAGCCTCCGGCCTCTCTCCGCAGCCACACCGCAAAATGGAGCCTGTGCGGCCGGCGATGCCCGCCCCGCCCCCGGCACCGAGCCCGCCCCGGCCCGGCCCACGGGCCGCKCTCCCCGCGGGCAGGGCACCGCACCCGATGCCGGCGCTGATGGCCGTGCCAACACAGAACCTTTTGCTGTCTGTGCAGGTKCGTCCCGTCACGCTGAAGGAAAGCTGTGAGATGTCCAGCTGTCCCTCGGGACGGACAAGAGGTAAGTTCGCAGGCTCAAGTGCCACAATCGCAGAGCCATTCTCCAGTGGAGCTATTAGRGGGAGCGTTCACACAGGAAGCGCCAGGCGATGCCATCCCACGGGAGTCCTTTGCCACCCGCTAGAAAAGGGAGAGAAAATGCCATACTGCCGTTTCCCTATAGCACCACGACAACGGAGTTCAGCGCTAATCCGTGTAGTTCTAAATCGAGTCTGTAATCCAGTAACACGTGAGTCTTTAGAACAAGATCATTGTTCAGTAGCTGTTAGGAAGTCCCTCAAGTCACCCAGGCCACCAGAACTGCATATAACAGGCAAATTATATMAAAGACATACGTGCCTGGAGCTGGAGGAGTTGCTCCTTTTGATGTTGTTACTGGAGATCAGGATCTCGGTTACAATAGGACATAAAGGTAAAGATTGTCGTGACTACTACATATATTCTTCTAGAAAGAAGTCTTAATTATAGTTATTTGTATGTAATTATGCAGAGTGCGCTAAGTGTTTTTTTTTCTGTTTGTTGTAATGTTTATTCATATTTTACTTTGAATAGACATTGCACACGCATAGTCCTTTCTTTTCCTGATGGTTAATTGTTCATAAGACATTCTGACAACCAAGATACAATTTATGAAGGATTCACTTACGATATTGTGTACCAGTTACTTGAGGTCATTCAGAATATCCCCTGTTTTTAATGACAAACGTGTTAGCAGTTCAGAGATGATTTCAATGCAAACAGTATTGGTTTTCTTCCTTGTAACCTGGTGCAGCACTTCAGCTCTASATAGAAATAACAGCCACTGTTCTATTTTTTTTTTTGTAAAAAAGCATGAAGTGCAGACAGCAGAAAATAGGTGGGTAATAATTTACCATGCTTGCTTACTTTAAATGAAGAGCACCTAAAGCCACGTAAAGAATGTCATGCATTGCCTATCCAGGAAAATTGGGCTTGTTYTCTCTTGTTTGCCCAGAACACATTGGGAGTGGCTTTAAGAATTTAACCCTCACATCATTCTTCAGCTGGCACTCCAAGYGTATGTCTACTTTATTTCACCTGCTAAGCACATTTCTTTCAGGACAGGTATATATTTAAACCCTTGTTTCCATGGGAACCAAGTACCTTTATAAAATACGCAATTCTTTATCTTTTTCATTTAGTGAACTGTTTTAATTTGAGCTATTCAGGAAAAGAGCAATTTATTTTAAAAACAAGTAAAAGGAAGAAGAGAATATTTCAAACAAAATTACATGTATCTGAGGAGGCTGCTAAATGCATTGAATGTTTGTGTATCAATGAGAATGTTTGGAATGACTTTTTGAAGCATCAAATGGAGCCATTGTGGTCATCTAATTTCACTCTCTATATTTAAAGAAATCCYTTGGCTTCTTCCTGTAGCTAGAGCCCATACATTTAGGAAAGCTTCTAAAACCCCGTGCAGAGTCAAGGCAGCTGCGCTGCTAGAAAATTCAAGTTTAGTGGAGAGACAAACTCTTGTTCTTCTCTTTTGTAATATTTTGCATCTGCTCCTAAGACATGATACTGGACAGAATTCTGGTCTGCAGTGACTTGGCTCAACTACGTAGTTGTGCTGTGTGCTGTCAAAAGAGCTTAAACCAAACCTTTTATCCAGAGGAATTTATTGGTAGTGGCATAGGTGGCTAAAGCATTGTTGCTTCTCTGTAATAATGTATCCCGGTCGGAACATTATTTCCCACTTAAGTGATATAAAGCATTACTTTTGATGTTCTACTCCAGCCAATATAGTTAAAAGTAAAAAGTAAAATAAAGTTAAAAAGTAAAAAGTAAAATATAGTTAAAAGTAAAAACAAAAGCTTTCCTAAAAAAGCTAAGTTTGTTGTGAAAAAGATCTGGCCAGCTTTGAACCATAGGTCAAAGTATAACAAACTCACAGGATACTGCAGTGGTCCGAGTCTACATTATGAACTAAAAATACTTCTCCTGTTAGACCGCCTTGTGACTGCAGTCATTAAAATACACAGTCCTAGTAAGTTGTTGAGTTAACCTTCCCCGTGTGCAGGGAGCAAAGCAAGTTCAGCTCACTTGAGGAAGAGCCCTGTGTTTGGTGAGCTGCTCAAGGGAGTTGCTGCACAGTGAGTCATGGCAGTGTTCCACCCGCTGAGCTCTGAACATCAGGGTTTCACTCAACCCTTACAACTGATTTGCCAACCTGTCTCTAGTTCCGTTGTGTGGAAATTGAAGCTTTGCCCTTCCTCAAAGCACAGAACAGCAGCTTGTTCTGCTTAACTGMTCTAGAAGAGTAGTGTGTCTCATTTTTCACCATCAAACCCATGCGTTTCAGGTAAAGGTGCCATATGTCCACAGGTTCACAAAATTACACACCCATATACTACCTCCTCCTTGCAGCAGACTTAAATATTCTGCCAAGAAACTGAAGTGACTCAACTAAAATTAAATTTAGTGATCTTAATCCCAGTACTTTGAAATTAATCACAAAATGAAATTGTGATTCTGGCAGCAAGGATTTAAGTTTCAAATTGCAGTAAGAGAGTAAGGTTTGTTATAGCTTTTTTTCTGCTGAGACTCATCAGTTAAAAAATAGTGGACTATTACCACTTCCTCCTGAATTTTTATGAAACCATTTCATAAATATAAATGATAAATAACGTAGTTCATCCTGCATGATTTTGATAAGAAACAGAGCATACTTTCATGTGCTTGCATGTTTTACATGTACTTTCCAGAGTTGTGAACAAGCAGTCTTACTGTGCTGTGAAGATGTCAGAGTGAGGAATGATGTCTGCATGCTAATTAAACTGCAGGTTGTCCAAAGTCACCATTCTCATTGCAAAACCAATAGTTTCATTGCCTCTSTACAGCCCAGAGGTGCCTTGCTAAAACCTTGTTCCTTTGTTGAAGCTGCCTGAATTATGTGTCTGAGAAATGCCCAAGGCAACAAGATGGGTGGATTTTATACATTCCTCCAAGTTATACCAAAGGAGAACAATTTCCAATCTTCTCACCAGATTTTTTATKGAACTTCAAGTGTTTGGACAGATTCCTGTAGAGTGGAACAATTTGAACTTTGTTCTGAATGTTAAGTATATTGAGGAAAAGGTTCTTGAACACTTCATGCTGAGGTAAAAACCCAAGATGAGCTCAACTAAGCCAGGAAAAAAAAATATTAATACGTTAGACATTTTAACATTCTTAATAATTTACATAATTTGAGCCATGAAATACTTGAGTGCTCAGAGCTGGTAAAAGAATTGTTTAAACAAGGTATTTTAAAGCCTAATATTTACCAGGAAAACATGCACACTGCCACAAATAAACATGTAATACAGTAGTGTCCTGGAATTCACACTTATTCAGAGAAGTCATCTAGGAAAAGAAAATGCTGAACATGTCACAGAGGATAGAAGTTTTTTATTGTATTAGTGAGGTTGCTAATATGATTAAATATAATACACAGAATACCAGAGAACTGTCTATCTGGACTATGTAAGACCAACTTTCAATTATCTGGAGCAACACATTCTAAAGAAACTAAAAAACGAAAAAGGAAGTCCACTAATAAATTCATGYGGTTTACAAATCAATACAGAGTTAAAGCTTGAAATCCTTGGTGATATTTCTTGACTCCCAAGCTTCTCACCAGATTTTTTATAGAACTTCAAGTTTTTGGAGAGATTCSTGTAGAGTGGAACAATTCTAATAGAATACCTTTGTAATTCCTGTCAACATTTCACAACTCTAGAGAATGAATGCCTTCTGTGTAATAGCCCAGCTCAGGTTTTACAATTAAACAAAATGTATGTTTACAACATGTGTGTTTACAGTGTTGTCCTTCATAACAGTGGCCACTGAAATTTGAAATCAGGCATTCAAAACTCCAGTCAAAGTAAGGATCACCATGTGTCCATTCACAAGGACAGAATGGATGGGATCAGACAGTTTTTAAAAGGTAATCCTTCCTACTCCATTTCCAAGCATTTGGCACTGTCCTGTTTTGCATAGGCCTTAACTCATAGACTTTGCTTTCTTCASACACTTCTGCTTTGCAGTGAATCTTTCTACTTAGGAAGGCATAACCTCAGTCCTTTATCACATATCTTCATTAGTTTTCAGGTACTTATTCCACAATGATCACAAATTGTTTTTCTTGGAACTTTCCGTTTTGTGCACACCAGCTTATAAAACAGCATAGATTTTTAACACTGTAAGTTGAATAGCTTGCATTTAATGTTTTCTCACTTTTCCTTATGGGATGGTAAAGAGTTTCCTGCAGAGATCAGGTAAAGAATACTGTGCTTCCCTCCCTGCAACTTCTTTGCAGTAATTGAGAGACTTATCCAGTTTTGCTGCTTCCTCTTTTCCTCCATCCATGTCAACTTATTTCAAAAGAACGTYTTGACCTGAAAATTCTGAAGCATTAAATGGCTAAAGTTAAAAATACTAAATTTAAAGAAGAGAAAGCAAAACATTTATATTCGGACTAATAAAAAACATGAGTCCTAATACTTATTTAATGCTCCCAAGTAACATTTTCAATGAGAATCTTTGCTGCACCTTCATTTTTCATGTACATTGACCTTGCAATTAGAACTTAGAATTTGGCATCGAGTCACTGGGGTAGCTCTATAGATTGGAACCAATACAGGATCTATAGACTTGTAACCTGAGTCTTATTCTTTGATTCATCTCGCAAAGCAGTGGAAAAATTATTTTGGGGAACGCTCTTCTTTGCATACTCCAATTTGAAATTCATTCACCAAACCAGATACAGCCATTAGTAAGATGTGAACAATTTTGATGTAGAAGTGGGATGCTGTAACTCTTAAAGCAGAGCACCCCCTCAAGACAGCTGAACTGTAGACAGCCTTCTAAAGGTAATGCTATTGGCAGAGACTGCAGAGTTGCAGCTGGTATTTGTACTGGCTTGCTTTCAGCTAAAACTCAGTTAACTTGCAACATGTCTTGGGGAGAAAATGGGGTTTTTCTTCACATTTTAGCAGCAGTACAGGCTTATAAAATGGAAAATTCCTATTTAACAACACCCAACTTTTAACCTCAAGTTTCACAAATTGTCATTTTGCTGTCCTTTCCTTCTTTGGCAAAGATGGAAGCTCCAGTAACTACACTTGTTAGCCACAAATACTTTTCACACACTTTTACCTTGAACTCAGTTGCTGGCTTTAATTCTCTGAACTCCCCCTGTATAAGGGGCTAATGCTATTGACCCTGACTTCCTTCCAAAACAAACAGAAAATAATTAGATGCATAGAAATTATACCATAAACTGAATTTACTGTCTTACAGTCTATCATCAGTACCCTGCTGAAGGAATATACACAGCACCTCTAATAAACCAGAGACCATTCTCCAGTCCTTTACAGTAAAATGTTATTATATGCAACACAAAACCCCACACTTTCAGTGTGCTTTAACAGTTGGAAAGAAAAACTACAAAGAAGTCTGCAGAACTGGAATTCCTTGCATCCACTCTTTTTCCTGATGCCATGTTACCCYCCACCCTCTTTCAAAAGTGGATTCATTACACAGTAAATGAGAAAGTTGKTTTTTTTTTCTGGACAGAAGCCATTGTTGCCACTGCAATGGAACTTTTATTCCAAATACATTCTTACAATAAAGCTGTATTTTGTCATACAAGTAGATAAACCCAGGAGACAAAAGATTCTCATATTCCATTTTAAAATGTCAGGCTCAACACAGCTGAASTGCAGCTGTTCCCATTTATTTTCTAAAACATTTTAGGGTTTTTTGAGAGCAATGGAAATAACGATGTAAACCAAGTCATGTAGGTAATTAAATTACAGTCCGAGGAAATTTCTAACATGACAGAAAAGTGTATCTGCTCATTCTTCAGGGTTCTTTAAGTGTACGGTAGCAAAAGTTCCTTTATAAGCTCAGAAGCTTTTCGTTGAGAGCAATCTGTGACTGGGTGAGATTTGCCAAGTAGGTTACCATCAGTAAGTCCTGAAAGGGAGAGGGGAAAAAAAAGTGATCAGAAATATTAAGGAATCATAGCGTATTATAGAGCTGAATTTTTAACATCTGTAAAGCATATTGCAATTAGCTACAAGAAATATTATTAGTCCTGAAAGTCCTACCCTGAGAAATGCTTCCCTTGCAGGAAGCTTTTGGTCTTCCTGGAATATGAAAACACTGCTTGTGAAATTTTAACTCTGAGTTCACTGATGTTAACCAGGCAAGTCAAAGGGTATAGGTAAAATTAAAAATTAGTTCTGGTCTTACAGATTGTGGATGARCAACACATTCAGAAACTTAGGTTTTCTAACAATCTGTTACAAAAATGAGAAAACATGCTAAAACCATGCTAAACCTCATGTCCTAAGTGTTACGCAAAAGACTGAACTTAGCTCAGGCAAAGGAATCGGGCAAGTTACCAGTTACTACTGAAATAAAAATTATTTAGGTTTGGTAATTGATCTTGTTCAATCAATATGAAAGAAGAATCTTTTTTTCAGATCACTTGCAAAATTCCTAAGTACTTAAAAACTAATTACTTTATCTGCAGTTGCTTGCAAGATTATGGTTTCTTTAAAGCTTAAAAACCTTTAAGCTTTTTAAGCTTTAGTGCTTAAAGCACCAAATTACTGACAATAAAAGGCTGTATTTGTTATTAATTAATAACAAATGAAATGTCTTTTTTATGAAAAGACAAATCACAAATTCTCAAATTTGCTTGCAAGGCACAGAAAGAATTTACTTATGAACTTACATTGATATTGCTGTTCAACATGGTCTCAAAGTCCTCTGGTGAAATCTTTGGCACCTGGTTAATAAGATCCATCAGGAAGCGCCCAACAGTGTTGTCAGCAGCCACTTTGCCAGACTAAGCATAAGAAACACACACTTCAGCATAAGTGAGACTCAAAGTTAATGGCCCAGAAAGAGAAACAATAAACAAAAAACCAAGATGCTCAAGTTTACATCAAACTTATTTTCTGGCTGACAAAAAGCTGGCCTTACCAGCACATCCTCAGCGTACTGCAGCACCATGGTCAGGGTGTCCTGGATCCTGGCTGAGGCTGAGCCCACTTGCTGCAAGTCACTGGACAAGCCAATCACTCGATTCGGGCTAAARCAGGTCTTCATGATCAGATCCACTGAAAGCAAAAGGAGGATCAGTGAAAAAACTGACTGCCACAGAAACCAGTTTAAATCCTTAACTTGTTGAAGTTTTTTTAGGACAACTTCAGCAAGACAGTCGATTACCAGTAAAATTCCCAGAATGCCAATTTTACCAGGGTAAAAAAAGCATTTGAACAGTGTCACAACAATGGTTATAACCAAAACAGGAAGAAAGCATTCACCTCCTATCCGCTCTGTATCATAATAAACATATTTCACTGTTAGGGGTGTAAACATCACGCCCATAGTTTTACCAGGGACTCCCATTGGGGCACTAGAAAAAAAAAAAGAGAACAACAAAAAGTTTTCAGCATGGACATATATAAGGGAGGAAGAAATAGATTTCCATCTCAATAATCTCTGTTAGCACTAAAGCGTGAACATGAGTAGGTTACTCATTCTCACCAAAATCAGCAATTTCAAGACCAARGATAACTGAGGACAGGAAATCAGTCCTGGCATGCTATTAATAGCTCTTTTTCATCCAAGAATATTCCTAGCTGGTTTGACATTCGTCAGCATGAATGCATGAAGAGCTAAGTACTACCATCTTAGCTAAAGTTCTCTTCTATCTTGAAATACCTCCTGCTTTGAGGAACGACTGAAGGAACAACCAATATAACAAAATTCAAGTACAAAGCACTCATAACACCTTCATTATACTTATTATTCAAATTATTAGAAAACCATTTACACTTTAAGTAAGATGTCATGGAACAGCTCCCATTTTAAAGATGCACAGTCAAGCAGTACTTTCTCTACAAAGAAAGGGATATTTTTCCTTAGAGAGAAGRGCTCTTCAGCCAATACTGGAAAGAACTCAGTGAGGTGTAAGTTTAATTTATCAATATTTAATCTCTATTGTTAATTGACAAGAATGAAGGGCTTAAGGAAAAGACAGACTCATCAAGAATATGCTATTTGAATTGTTTTTACCACACTAATCCTCCAACTTATATAAATGCACTGCTGAGCAATAAAGCCCTATGGCTACAGGCTAGCATTCAGTCAGTGTGATAGAAGTTAGTAACATTACTGCTAGCTGTGTGAGTCCTGTGAAATGTCCCAAAGATGTTCTGAAAATTGKTAATTAAGTCACAATTTCCCACCTCAATGAGGTTCCAGTTAATGAAGTCTTTCAGCCTATATATMCTGGTCAAGACATTCTAATAAGAAGTAAGTCATGATCCCTGCCTCACCGCTATGTTTAACTACTGCACAATATTGTCCAAAAAAGGACACTGCACCCCACCACGTTTCTTGTTGCCCTAATGGGGCATCTCTCAGTAGTTCTGATCACCCCCTTCCCATAAATACCACCTCCCAGAGTACCTGACATAGGCTTTAATGCTCATGCGTGAGTTCTGGAGACTTGTGTCCACAGTCAGGTGGATTGGATTGTGTGCTTCCCGGCTGTAATACTCATGGATCAGGACCGAGTGTTCCGTGATGTCATGACCTGTTGCATACCTTCAAAAGAACACAAATTGAAGAGCCATTCTTCCAACATTCAAGTGCCCGGTGTTTTGTGTTGTTGGTATTGAACAGGTTTGTGTCCTAAAACACTGATTTTCAAACACTGAGCTGTAGCAGCATTACTWAATACAAGTGTTTTAACTTGACCACCTGTCCCTAAAATTGTAGGAATCACAGGCTGCGCACACCTATGCCCAATACATGCACATGGCTAATGTTGAAGTACCAGCTGTAAAAGGTCAATACAACTGACATCAGAYACCCAATATTCAGCTATCTGTCGCTGTGTTCTAGACCAGCTTCTTCCATTTATGTAAGTCCAAGCATACCAAATTCGGACCAGCTYTGTCTTCCACAAATCACTCATCTCTCTGCAGGAGGTCTAACTCGTTCATCTAGCTCCTTGAGCTGCCCTGCAATTAGCATCTCATATCCACAGGAGAACACCTGCATTGGAACTGCGCTTTGCTGTGCCATTGAAGGCTGTTTAAGGACGTTTGCTCCAGAGGAAGAAAACAAAGGATCAGAGGAGGCATGTAGGATCAGAGAGGCATGAAAAATACACTGTGCCACTCAGACACAAACTCTGTTCCCGTAACACTGTACTGATCTTGYGTGGCATTCCACACACAGGTTCTTCCAGCAGAGAACTAACTACTCGAGCTAGTATCAGCGATTCCTCCTGACGCCTTTGGTACTTGAAACMACTCTTGTTTTTTCCCTTATTTCTAACTGGTTAACTTCCATGATACAGGTTGTATTWCAGGGGGTAAGTTCCTCTAACAAAGCTGTGCACACATTCTCTAACGCATCACTCCTTTGTGATACCTCTGTGATACCTTATGCTAAACATAAACAAAACCAAATCCTGTAAGTCTCCAATACCGTCTGTTCCTTTTATGAACTACAAGGGCTTTACCGCTGGCTGTGTAACAAGAGTTGCATGATCCGCAGGCATTGGCACTTCTGCTTCTCCATCTCCAACAAAGCAAATTACATATTTTAAGTCGTTTAAGGAATCAACACAATTACTTGCATATTCTTGTAGAAAAACTTACCAGCCCAAGATGATCTCGCTAGGAGACACCTTCTTGTGCAACTCATACATGTTTTTGGCAAATTCCATATCCACAGCCACCTGAGAAACGGGACAGTGCCGAGACAGCTGGTTACAGGGTGCTTAGCCCGAGGGCAACACGGGCACAGGTCGCCAGCAGGGGAGCGCGGGGGTCGCGCTCCGCCTCGAGAATCCCCGCTCCGCCCGGGCCGCCTCCGTACCTCATCCTCGGACTCGTTGTGCGGGACGGAGAAGCAGTTGGTGACCTCCACCGAGTGCTTGTCCACGGTCCCTGCGGGAGGGAGAGCGGGAGGAAGGGAGAGCAGCGGGTTAGGGGGGCGCCGCGGGGGAGGGCCGGCGGGCGCTCGCCCGGAGGCTGCGGCGGACCGGGCAGGACGGTGGCTCTTACCCAGCAGCGTCCCGATGACCCGCGCCGCGCCCTCGTTGCGTCGCTCGAAGCTATCCACGATGGAGGCGAGCACGACGGGGTGCAGCCGCACCACGCGGCCGCCGGGGAAGGGGCCCGAGAGCGCTGCTGACAGCGGCGTGGCCGGCGGCGGAGCCGGCGCAGCGGGCGGAGTCGGCGCGGCCGCAGGGGGAACGCTCCCCGCCGGGGTGGCGGGAGCCGCCGTCGGGCTCTGCGGCGGGGCGGCCGCTGGAGGGGCCGCAGCGGGAGCGGTGGCCGCCATTTTGCAAGAGAGAGAGGCAGGGTCCCCCGTACCGACAGTGATTGGCTGAACCGAACGTCTGTCATGCAGTGCTGCCTCCCTATTGGTGAAACAGGCGTGCTAACGCCACTTGTTAGCCAGTCCGAGGYGCGCGATGCGGGGAGACGCTCTGATTGGAGGAACCGCGCACCGTCAGTGACTGAACCCTACTCTTGTTCCCACCCTCCCGGRGCCGAAAAGCTTCTCAATTGGGCTCTCGCATTCCCCGCCTCCCTGCTGTCCGCTCTTCTGTTGGCCAGCACCGCCCTCCCCGCCCGTCTGTCAGGCACAGAGGCCATTTATTGGCTGCGGAGATTCCGCTCACCCCTGCCTGGGGAGAGCCCCTGCGAGGCTCTGCTTGGGCGGACGCTCACCTGGCGGGGCGGGGCTGAGCGCCCTCGTGTGGGCGGGCTGGGCACGGCAGTGTCYCGAGGCTGAGGGCGCGGCTCGTGCGGACGCGGGCAGTCGGTGCTGCCTCACGTCCGGGCGTCGGTGGAGCGGCAAACACAACAGGGCGGGCGCGGCTCCCGGGGAAGGTGCTCCAGCAGTGCTGTATGTGGGGCTATACAGCCCTTAGGGTTCTGGCCCTGTGAAACCGGCAAGTGCTGTTAGTCCTGTTCGCCAAGTCTTTATTGCCTCAATGGAAGAGTAAGTGGTTGTCAAAGTATTACATAGAGAGCAAATGCAGGTCACCTCTATCTCCAAGGTTTAGTGACTACCGAGTAAATTCGCTTACTGGGTGACATTTGCCTGTTATTTGTGTTCACTCTCGAGCAACGAAGCTGTGCGGGTGGGGCAGGTATCTCTGAGGCAGTGAAAGCTCATCGCAGTCTGTCGCCTCCTCGTGAGGGGGGGCGGAGGGGCCGACACTGATGTCTATGGTGGCAGTGACGGGACCCCRGGGAATGAGCAGAATATGTGTCATGGGAGATTTAGGTTGGACATTCGAAAAACGTTCTTCACCCAGAGGATGGTCAGGCACTGAAACAGATTCCCCAGGGAAGTCAGCACCCAGCCAGACAGTACAAAAGGTGTTTGGACGATGCGCACAGGCACATGGTGTGAATCTTGGGGATGTCCTGTGCAGGACCGGGAGCTGGACTTGAGGGTCCCTTCCACATGAGGATCTTCTGTGAAATAAAACGGGTGTGCTTTCAACAGTTGCTAAAAGGACTGGATACTTTCAGAGCTTTGTTTTCTCTTTGTTAGCTACTTTACCATGATGGCTTTTGGAGTTTTCTCTGCTTCATTAGTTGAGGCCTGAACGTAATTAGTTAATGGGYTCAACTATGTCATTGAAGATAGGCTCTTGAGTATAAAAGGAGCACCTCAATAAAAAGATCACACATTCTGCCCATCTGCAAGCAGTCTGCTTCTCTAACATAAATGGGGAACACCTGGTGAAGCTACAAAGGAGAGCTAATGCATGGGAGCATTAACAGATTTTATCTCTTCATAAAAGCACTTCCAGGTCTGTGTGCTAGATCTCTTAGTCTTAGACTTTCTCAGTGCAGCCTTTATTTCTTGTAGGTGTGCTTGGGTCAAATTGCATAAAGCTTTAAAACATTTCTCTTCCCAGAGCTTTGATGTGTTATTGAGGAGTGAGGTGTTCTTGTTAGAGAGCAGCTGTTTGATCTCATTCCTGTTTGCATCAAACTGGGCTTGGTGCTTAATTTGACATAGCTGCAGAGTCATATGGAGCAAGCAAGGCTCTGCAAGAGGCCATTATGCTTTTATGTTGCCACCTTAAAAATTGGGCAGCTTGATACAGAGTCATGGTTGTGCTTCAAAACTGGCAAGTGTGATAACCTTCTTGTAATATGTTGATGATAAGTTGTTGCACAGGGTGCTGAAGAGTRTATGTAGTGAGTGAAGACGGATAGCCTATTATATCAAAAGTTAAAGATCAGTGTTTGGCTCACACAAAGCCAAAKTAATACGAAGACTTTGTAAATCTAATGATAAGAAAATCAATCATGTGATTGTGCTTGGAGCAGATGTGTCCAAGATATAAGTTTTTTTTCCTTGCCAAATGACTGCTGAAAAATGAAGAACTTTATAATTAATATTGTTTTACAAAGTGTCAGTTACTTTTAGAGGAGGATTATCAATGGTGCCTATTGATGAAAGCTTGACATCCATCTAGTGATATGATTAAGATGTTCAGATACTACCCCACTACAGTGGAATCTGTCTGCCTAGAGAAAAAAAAATGTATTCACATGTGTACATGGATTAGTACGGTAACTTAGGGCCTTCTGATTTTAGCTTCCGTTGCTTGGTTTCCCTGCATCTGATTTCAGTGGTGAATATAGTTATCTCCAAGTWCTTGTATGATTTCTCTTTATAGTCCTTTATTGTGATTGAGTCATTATTATTGCATTTGCTGTCATGTCAGCTTCATTTTCACTGATGTTTAATTTCTTTATCAGTAGCCATCTTCTTTTCTTGCTTGTATTACTGGAAGTAACATCATCTCTTGYTCTAGGGGAAAATATTTCATACATTGCATTACAGGTAAAATAAAATATCTAYAGCTTATTTCTTTCATCATTATCAGGATGTAGTTTTATCTGGTTAGTTTCATGGGATTAAATCTGATACTTTTATTCCATTATTATAAGAAAAGTTTCCCTTKGTACATTCTGTCTTCTAAGCTGGAAGAAGACACAGTGAAGACAGGTGACCCAAACTGACCACAGGGATATTCCAGAGCATATGGCCTCATGGTTAATATATAAAATGGGACGAAGGAAGGAGTGGGAGATATTTGGAGTGATGTTTTTTATCTTCGCAAGTAATGGTTACATGRCAAGGTCCTGCTCTCCTGGAGATGGYTGAACACCTGCCTGTCCAAGGGAAGCAGTGAATTCATTCCTTGTTTTGTTTTGCTTGTGTGTGTGGCTTTTGCTTTCCCTGTTAAACTGTATCTCAACCCATGAGTTTTCCAGCTTTTACCCTACTGATTGTCTCCCTGATCCTGCTGGTGGAGCTGTGAGCGAGCAGCTGTGCTGTGTTTGGCTGCTGCCTGGGRTTAAACCATTAAAGGATCCATTCATTCTTCCTTCTACGCAGGACTTTTATATGATGCAACTATGGGCAATGATTCCAGGGTTTGGTTTGTGAGGGGCTGGTTGGTTTGTTTCTTTGGGGTTGTTTTGATTTTTTTTTCCTATTAAAAAATAAACACTGAGACGTAGGACTACTGAGGTAATACTTTGAGTGAAAATCCAAATACCACCTAAAAATAGAGGCGTAGTGTTACTTGCATACCATGTTGATAAAAGAATATACCATTGCAGAAGTTAYGGAAGTTATCATTAGGTGATCAAAAATAGCACATTGGGAGCTGCCTGGTACTTTTTAGTCAATATATGGAAATACAGAGATCCAAGTTAAAGCACACAATAAAACTTGCAGTGAAAACTAACAGAGAACAATGCCCACAGACTGGCATACTTAGGGCAACAGATTCTTTCATGGTCAGAGTTTTAGACTCATTGAGGAAGGAAAAATGGAAACGTACTGAATAAGGGATGGCTGCRGAAATAAAAAAAGTATCCTAAGCCCCTGGCAAACCCCAAATGGTACTTATGTTTGGCTCAGAAGTGCTGAAAACTTTAAATTGTTGAAATATGTCCCCAAACATGTTTATTTATCTGCTTTTATTAATTTTGTGTATGTAGAGTTCCATTGCTTCCAATGACCAGTGAGAAATCTATCAAAAAAAATCGGTGAACTACATTTAAAAACCACAGTAAAAGGCTTTTTTTTTTTTTTTTTCAAAAGGCACCACAACGTTTTAGGCTTCAGTGGGAATGTATCAATAGTAACCTGGAAGAGGCTCTTCCTATAGAGAAGGTGGGTTTGGTGGTGTGCCTTTTTTGTTGTAATTTTGTAAATCACTGCATATAGTTGGGATCCATGGCTAATTGCTTTTATTCCAAAAGAGGAAATTACCTCAAATTGMATCAGGAAAGGCTTAGCTTGGATGAATATTAGGAAAATATTTCRTATGCAAGGGTTGTCAAGCATTGGAACACACTGCCCAGAGAAGTTGGGAAAATGGCTTAGTGGTGGAGCTGGTAGTCACAGGTTAGCAGTTGAACTTGATCCTCATAGAGGTCTTTTCCAATGTAAATGAATCTATGATTCTATGATATTTTTAAAGTGTCTTCTGYTGTCTCATACCATGCCTCTCCCCTAGTATGTACACTCATGTACCTGTTTTCCCTCGTATCTTGTTTTCCTAAGTGGGTTACCTGACTGAAAAAGGTACTCCTAATATTCTAGATAAATGCATCAGTGTATTTTCTGGTGAAGATCCCGATATGTCTTCCCGAGGGTGCTGCCCCCCGTGCCAGCCAGAGGAAAGGTCCTTCCTCGGGGCGGCTGTGACCGCCGTCCCCCCATTCCCGGCTCCCCATTCCCGGGGGATGCACGGCGCTGCCGCCAGAGGGCGCGCGTCCCCCGCCGGGCCCAGCGGGGCCAGCGCTGGAGCTCGGGGCCGTCGCTGGGGCTGCGGGCTCGGTCGCCTCCGACAGCGCAGCGTCTSAGAGCCGCCAACACACATCGCAGCCTTGTCACCACTTAGTGCTAATTMACTGGTAGCTTCACTCTGCCGGCTTTGAAGTAGGTAACATAAGCGGGAATTAGTGCACAGGGCTTTTCCCACCAGTGTTTATTACGTGTATTTCACTGAGCAGTTTATTTCTTCAGTTAGTAACATTAAGGTTGAATCAGTGAGGTGGCATTTGTTAATTTTACTGTAATTCTACCATAATTCCTCATAATTAATAGAGTCCTACCTTAATTTCCCAWGAAAATGTCACAGAGAGATTTACTTATTGATGTTAAGGCTGTGTAACCTTAAGATGTGATGYACAGCCCCAAATTTTACTGAAATATGTGGAAATGAAAGGTGTTTTGGGTCTTTGATGAGTGTGAACTCTCCARTCTCTCAAGACATTCCTGCTTCTTGATGATCTACAAWAATAATTCTTTTCTGCTTTTGACTSAAATCATGGACAGTCCGCTTTCAAATGAGRGGCATTTTATATACTATTTGTACTTAACACTAAGATAGAATGTGCTTGCACTGATCTAGCAAAGCAGTTAGGTGCACTACCCTGCAAGGTGTGTCAAACCTTGTGCCTTTATATTGAGTTTTTTCTGCCCCAGGCATTGAGAACTGAAGAAAACCTAGATATGACCCTTGGCTTTTTTTTTCTTCCCTAGGGAATATGGGGTAGATGTATGGCAGCACTACTGTCCTTTCCATGTAATCAACTTGAATAAATAATCTCTGGCAGGCAGCCTTAAACACAGTGTCCCTTTGTCTGGTAACTTGCTGCTACTGTGTTGGACTTAAAAGCATTTGTAACACAGAAGAGCTGTGTCCTTGAATACCTGACATCCAAATAAAAGTAAGTGTAATGCCAGTGATAGCAGATAAGTGTGAAAGTTCTTGTGCAGACAGATTTCAATTATTAACAAATTTTAACTCTTTTAACGGCTAATGTGTCARTGTGCTATTTGTTGGGAAGATAATCTCTTTTTCCAGTCCCTTGTTCTGATACAATCACTTTACTACAGCTGTACTTCCCTTATCAGTAAGCATGTCCTTTCCTTGGTGTCCTTTACAGCATGGGTCAAAGTCACCATTTTCTGTACATTTCAGCACAGACCAAAATTACATATGTCCTCAAAAGTGTTGAACAAGACCTGTGAGACTGGCAATGTTTGCTGTGTCATTCAGCACAAACATTTGCTTTCGTGTCTTGAGACAAAATCTGCATGCAGAAATGAAGTAATTAGACTGGAAAATACATGTTTCATTTGATGGTGCAGGGAGATCTGCCAAGATATGGAATGGCAAAAATGTTGTTGTTTTGTGTACTCCAAGAATTATATGATTTTTRTATCACCAGAATCTGACAGTTTTCTGTCCCTTTACAGCTCTGTGTGTTTTTTCCAGTTTGAGGCAGMTGCATCATGATGTGTTGGATAAATAAGGGAACCAATGAGAGAGAAGGTAAGAAGRTACTGATTCACATATAGAAATGGGAGCTAAAAAGGAACAGTGGTAATAAAATCTAGGGCATAGTTTCTGTGTASGAGCCTGGGAGACCTGAGGGCCCAMTGTATTTCTCTTACTGGCATTTGGGTGATGTTAAGACAAGGCATCCATATAACTGAAAAAATGACAGAGACATGTTTTGGGTAGTGCTTTMGCTCTTACAATGTGAAGTGTTTGATAATAACTAGAATAGTATTATCCTCCTGTCTGTGCCATTGACTTTGGGGAAGTTGTTCAACATTTAGATCTCCGTTTTCTACTTCTGCAAAAGATGACTAGTGATACTGTAGAGGATAGGTTTGTATGTAGGATATGCACAGACAGTTTACTGAGGAAAGGCAGGAAAAACCTTACCCTTTGAGGAAACAGCTTTGAGAAGAAGCTGAAGAGGGCATTTCCTGAGTCAGAGACTGCACTTTGGAAAGGGAGGAAGTCTTCAACTAACCTAAGCAGGAAGAGAATAGTAACTGTCTCCATACTGTTTCCCAATAATAAATAATTCTTCAACTGAGATGAGTTCATGCTGCCGAGATCTCAGGTGTAGTAGCAAAATTTGATTTCATCTTTCAAACCTTGCAAGGGATGGTCTTTGCTAAATGCTGTCCTAACCAGTCTGTCTAGATACCATGAGCACATATGAACTCATCTTCTATATTGTGGTTGCCAATTTGTCTTTCCACATCAGAAAGCGTGATACAGCATTGGCTGAGTGAACTGCATTGGGCTGGTTGGATTGGTCTGTGCAAATAAAGGGTTGATTCCAGCTGCCCAGTACTCCAGCTGAATCACAGGCCTTTGCATCACTGCTCAACTCAAGTTATTGTGGCAGAGAGGGGAGTATACAAACATTGTTAGTTAGATTGTTCAGGTTTGATTTCCAGGCCCATTTTGAAAAGTCAAATTTCTATTTGCAGCTACAACTTCACAGCTTTTGCAGTGCAATCTGACATGAAAAGTTCAGAACTTCCACAGTTGTTTTTAGATTTTCTGTGGATTTTTYGTTCTACTTTTCTAAAGTATTTGGGATTTGCCATTTGCTATTCTGAATGACATCACTTTGCATATCTTTTTTTTTACATTGGAATAAAAAACAAGCTGATCCATCACTGAAATATCATCCCAGTCATTTGTTTCTGTARCTGCCAGCAAGGCTGACTTCTGTCAATGGCAAATTTATGGGAGATATCCCTCACTATGCCCTGTCATCTTCCCTTATCTCTAGCTCTGCCTAGAAATCTTTCTTTTTCATTTTCTGCCCTCTGAAGTCCACAGTGAATTCTGCCTTTTTTTTCTGAAAATACTGTAAAACTTTTCTCACAGATTCTTGTGCTGTGAGGCATTTTTTTCACTACATATATATATATATAGCCTTATTTTTGCATGTGACAGTATGTTACACTTTGCCTGTATACAACTTAGAATGTTCTCTAGAGCTCATTAACAAAATGGTCAGGTTCAGAATATACATTTTACCTTAAAGACAGTGGAAATCACAACCTTTTGCATTTTTATGTCTTGTCACAGATTGGCAAATATGARAAGAAAAGCCTTTACTCATTTCTGAAAAATTTTTGACTGGTAGGAGAAGCAGGAAAAGAAATTGCTTCGACTTCCTGGTAAGAAGTCTCCCAATGGATTTAAAAGATCAGAATGTGTAGGTGTTGCAGCCTTCCTATTCAGTTTGCTTGTACCTTATTTGTTGTAAAAATTAGGTAGCCAAAAAAGGACTGGGTGATACTTCTCCAATAATGTCTGGCCCAGGGACAGAATGACAGATAGTATTTCCAGTCTATCTTTTCTCTTGGGTAATGGCCTGTGTTTGGAGCGCAGACTCTCTATGTTCTCTCCCTGGTCACTGACAAGAGAAGTACCCCCAGAAGGCAATTCATTCATCTTGCTGAGGTCTGATTTAGGTGCTCATGGTTGCTCTCTTAAGCCACTCTGAGTATTGTTTGTACAGAGTCGACAGAGCCTGGATGTCTAACATAGGCATCTRATTTACCTACCTAATGCAAACCATCTGAAGGCAGCTCTGACCTGTGAAAACAGGATGGCATCAGCTTGTGATAGTGCTGACCAGCAGTGGGGTAGCTGAACCCCATGTATTTGGGAATGAAAGGGATGGCAGGTTGCTTTTCTGTTCTTGCTGCTACACTAATCACTGTGTTCTAGTTCATTAAGGCATTTTATTTTATGCTGACCATAACTGCCCTTGTGGCTTCAAATATCTCTTGTCTTTACAGCTAAAATAAAGTTTCATCTCTGTCAAGGATCTGGTTTTAAAGGAATGGCTTTGTTTGTCTCTGCCCTTTAAAAATTTTATTTCTTTTTAAAAAATACTTCTGATTTTAAGAATTGAGTAAGTAATTAGGAACAGAAGAACAGAAGCTAAAGTCTCGTTTTGGGAGCAGCACAGCCTCACTCCAGCAAAATGAATGTCTAGAGTGTTGGATGTGCTCAGAATGGTAGGGGTTTGATGTACATTGTGTACAGTGGACAAAGGCAAATTTTACCTCAGTTCCTGCACTGAGTCTCATGTTGGCTAATGACCTGTAGGAAACACTAAACTCAAGGGCACAGATGGAATACTGGTCATCTGAATACAGCCTAGAGTCTTTCTGCATTGGAGTAAGACAAGGATAATGATGCTACTTTGCTTTGTAAGGTAATTATGAGGCCAAGTATTTTAGTTTGTGAGAATTTCAGATACGCTGTTCTGGGAAATGTATGAGCACAGTAGAGAAATTGAGTGAAAAATGCTTCTCCATATTTCTTTGCTAATACATTTCTGAGACTGCTAGTATGCGACCTTTCAGCAGTGTTTAAATTCACTCTCTTGAAAAGAAAAGCATCTCTCTCAAGTGGTACTGCTTGCTGTTTCCCAGTTTGAAATCAACTAGCAGAASCCCAGAGGGTTTCTCAAACAGCTAACCATTAAACACAGTCAGGGACAAAGATCAATTGAAAACACATTTAGAATTAAGCTTCCTGGCCTGCTTTTAATTTCTTCAAATCAGCATTGGGAGTTATTRCTGTGGTCAGTCTAGCCTTTTATTGTCCTATAGCTTACTCATATAAACAATCAACTTCAGGGATGCCCAACTGCTTTCTGGTTGGTTTGTGTTTTTCTTTTTAATATCTTCAGATATTCCCAAAGTTATTAAAGGATTATGGGTTTAAATGTAGAAGGCATTAAATAGAATCATGTTATTGGAAACAGAGCTATATTTATAAGTCTAGAGGGAGTTTGCATGAAACTTACTTTGCAAGCAGAATTTGGGTCATGGCACCTTAAAGCTTCAGTAGCTTTCTTGAGTCTGGGATCTRGATTTCTGGCAGACTCTAATATTATTTCTGTTCAGCTAGAGCTATAGAGGCACAAAAGGATATAAAACTTCCAAAGGTTTACAGTTCAGATAGAAATCAGGAATTGTCAGTGGTTTGGCTCAGCTTACCTATGCCTTTAGGGRACAAAAGTTTGTAGCAAACTCTGGGCATTAAAATGACTGAAGTACTTGCAGCTTTGTTCATGGCTGTTCTGAGCCCTGAACTCTTTCTCTTGTGTAAGGTGCCATGCTTCTGTGTTGYCATCAGAAGTATGATGCCAAACACATAATTTTGTTGAAAATCTTGCAATAATTGCTGGGTTTGGCTTTTGTTTCTCTTTTTTTTTCTGGCCTTTTTTTGGCTTTTAAGACAAGCTACTGTGGTTTACTTTCACAGTTTTGGAGATTGTTAGGRTATTTGACTGTTGAAAGCTGATGRCAATATAGCATCCCTTTCAAGAAAAAAAAATAACAATTGAAACACAAACATACCRATAGTTGTATTATATATGTTAGAATCAATACTTTGGCAAATACATTGCAATGCAGACACACTCAAAATGGTTTAGGTAATAGAATCTCTWAGGCTATGTTAGTGCAGCAGCCTCCCTGAGCTAATACACCCTTCACAGTGGATTTACTTGATTCTTGTGCTCATTCAGATATTGTTTCCCATCCCAAGCTAACCTGCTCAGGTACCACAGTTGTTGCTGAATGGCCAAGTTTGTAATGCAGGCATGTAGTGTCCCCGAAGTRCAAGTACATGGGAACAAACACACCCCCATCAGAGATCTCAGGCTCTGAGTCAGTATGCTGAATCTTTTTATGGGAATASCATTAGGAATAGCATTAGTGATAGCTTCGATATACGAACAAGGTATTCATTATGAGTAATGGTAGCCTAGAGCCAGCTAATTATATTTGCAGGGTTGTTTCCCTAAAAAGCAGATGTTGGACAGATGGTAGTCAGATGATCAGTCATGCCACCGTCTGCAGTGAATCTGAGGACTATGGGGAAAAAAAGTAATGTGTGGAACATACTTCTCATTTCTGTGGGAGCCTTGTACTTTTTTACAGGTATATAAAGACTCACAGAAATGTATGAGTTGTTGGTTAAGAACTGTAGAGCTGCTGATGTTTGGCTGCAGCAAGTTAGCAAAAYTTCATCTTGGTGGGCTTCTTACCCTTGGGTGACTGTGGGTCCTGTAACAGAACTCTCCAAAGGTGATGACAGTGCATGCTAGCCAGTTCTGCAGAAATCTATTTTAAGCTGGAACACTTCTTGGTTCTCTTTTTATTCATTTTCCTTGAAAGTTTTTGTATGCTTTTCTTCAGTCTGCTTTCTCATGGCAGCTCTCTTTGCTGTTGTGTTGTATGTCAGTATCATGGGAAAGAGTATTTATTCTGTTGCAGCTGAGGTACTCGAGTAGATACGACTGGCTGTGAGGTGACTTGGAGCACAGTCCGGTATTTAATATGATTTGTGTAAGGTARTGTTCAGTCTTTATCATCTTTGTTCAGCATGGCAACTAGAACTCTATTTCCTCTGCAATATCAAGCTTTTCCTTAAACATCATTCTGACTGTGAGTTCATAGCAGTACTGATTTTTATGTGTCTTACTTGTTGCTAAACACATCTGTTTTGTCAGCTGAAGTCAAATTATAGGACACATACTATGCAAAGAGAACGTGGTGCTTAATTGTTTTAAATGTTAMGTCCAGTTTGTGTCACTGCAAGTTCTGGACTTGGCGTAGAACCTCTGCAAAGGCTCGAAGATTGCTCCATTAAAATGAAATCTTTGGTTTCCATGMTCTTTAATCAAATACAAACCAGAACTTCCAGGCATTGTAATAATGTATCAAGTTGAATTTGGCTCTTTTGCAGTCCATCAAAAGTAGTTGTCCTTGACAAAAACAATATTTTAAATATCTGCTCACAAGCACTGGAGCCAAAAGGTTGCTATTTCATTTGGCAGAATACCTTCCCAAAAACAAGACTGTGACCTGAAGCCGAGCCAAAATAAGCTCTAACAGATGCTTAGCCTAGAAAGAACTATTCTGGATGGCTAAAATTGTTAAAGAGTATATAGGAAAAGGGAAGGACAGCTATCTAGTTCTGCTTCTGACTTGCTGTGTGGCCAAGCTGCACCCCTTCTGTTCTAGTGCTCTGCCAACTAGAGGACCTGTCTCATCTGTCTGCCACCTCACTTCAGCTTCTGGGCGTTAATCCATTTCTTGCTGTGAGGGCTGCTGTAGTCAACAACAGAGCTTYATAATAGCAGAGAAGCCTAATTTTGTCCTTCTCCAATAGACTCTATTTAGCTTGAATAGTGAGAACTCTTTCAGAGCCTTTGCTCTGGCCTTCCATTCACACTTTCCATACTGTATCTAATACTTGCGTTTGAAAAAATGTTTCAGATGCTCATAARATTTGAGAATTACAAAATCTGTCCTCCTATGGTGTCGGAAGTTGATGTAATTGGCCACAYATTTCTCCTTGCCTTTCCATTTGCTGGTTCTGGCCTTTTTCTGTTCTCATATAATGCCATCTTTGCTCTCAGATCTGGTGAGAAGGTTAATAACTTCCTTGGTATCAATTCTGTGAGTGCAAAGAATGGGTATGGAATTCTGAGGCAAGGGCAGAGCAGGACTGTGCTGGCCAGTAGTTTGGATCAGTACAGCCTGATGATACTGTTCTATGACACTTTCTGTGAAACTGCAGCTTAACACTTGGTCATTCTCCAGATCCTGACAGTGAGAGAAGGTGAGGACAAAGAAACTAAACCCAGCTTTCCTGGGGCACAAAGATGCCTGATCCATAACTAGAACTGAGGGAATGGGTTTCTCAGTCAGAGTGTAATCACAGATATCACTAGGATATAAGCAGCTATTTGGTGCTTTTCTGAAAACACTTGATCAGTCTGGATAGCTTTGTTCAAGTCAAGAAATACCAAGTACAAGTGCTCAAGAGAAAAGCTAAATAAATGCTGGTTGTGCTGCAGTAGAGGTTGGGACAGATTCTTATCTCATTGACTGTGATGCATGCTTGGGTAGGCCTTCTATCCAGTGTAATTGATACCAGGGTATCTTGTGAAAWTTACATTTTCTAGAGCTTGAGGTAAAGAGAAGAGCAAGTGGCAAGGATACCAACCCTGTTTATATATTGCTAAATTCAAAGAAGCAGGTGTTTGTGTATGTGGCTTTATTTACTTGGAGTGGCTCTGACACTGGGTTTCTTCCCTCAGCAATGTTCTGCCTTAACTGCTCCAATAAAGCTGGTTCCCATGGAAATAACACAATACAATTGATCTCCTTTGCTTAAACTCAGTGTGGCTGAATCCAAGGAACAGGAAATCTCATTCCATAACTGTTGTCATCTGAAATCCAAGATCCCAGTAGAGAATAATTGTGGAGAAAGATTCCTGAAAAAGAAGAGTATTTTGCACTTAAAGATGTCCAGTATATGCTTTCTCAGAAGCATGCTGTGGTGTGATATTAAACTAAGTTAATGTTAGTGGCCACAGAGCACTCACAATGAACAGGAGATATCCTTTGAAAGGTGTTTGTTCACCATTTTTTCGATATCTTCTCTTGGGAGTTCCAAAAGCACTGACCTGGGCTTGTCACAATCCTTGTCACAATTTACCAAGAAGGTAAATTACTATCCTGATATTACTCTAATGAGGTGGTGTGAGCRTGGTGATAGCAGACAAAGCTATTGGGAAGCTAGGAGCCAGGAGAAGCCTTTGAAAAACTTGACAAAGAACATCTGATTCTCTCTATAAGTCTGACATTTTACTAAATGTGTGCCCGCACTGTGTTACCAAGAATGCATCCTGGGAAAGAGCACTGCCACAAAAATCTCTTTCCCAGTATTTCATAGGTTTCAGTTTGGCCGCATTTTGAACAAGATCCCTGCCAACTGCTTGGTTTGTATGGCTTGGCTTGAGCTGGCTTTGGGAGGCATTTGAGCTTTAATTTGCTCACTGCTCTAGACCCTGTGAGGTCTGGTGGAAGAGGAGGCTTTCTTCATCCTATATTTAAAGAAGCCTCAGTGGGTTGCTGTAAAGAACTGGGGCATTGGCTTCAGCTTCAAGTTAATGAAACCATAGCAACGTGCTGTGGGATGCAGCAGTTCATGGGCTATGTATTAAAAGTRGTTCAGTCTCTGTGAAAGTGAGAGTAACCCTCCAACACCTGAAGAACTCCTACAAGTTTGTTTAAGACTCTGCATTTAATAGTGAGGGGTCTAAGTTGTTGAGGTTTCATCTAGCTGAAGCTAGAGCTGCTTGCTTTAATGTAAACATAAAGGAACTGTGTCTTCACAGAGGGACTAAGCATCTGAAACTAATCTGAAACCMGTTGTTGCTCTATAGGCATAGACAAAATCACAGCAAGCAAGACACACTGATCACTGGTTAGAAAATGCCAGGAAAAGTTTGGTGGCTCAAGGAGCAGGCATGTTGTTCTCTGTAGCGAAGGAATTTCTTTTCCAGTCCGGTTTGACCTCAAATTGTRTTGTTCATTTTCTTATCAGAGTTGGTGATCTGTAAGCCCAGGACACCATCTTTTAAGTAATACCTGTATCACTTATCACAGTTTTTCTCTGCTTCTCTGGCATTGTGAAACATTTTAATTTAACAAAACTACTTGCTGAGGTCAACCTCTTCAGTGTAGTTGTATGGCGTTTATGTATTACCCTTAAGTAGCTATTTGCAATGCCCCAAACACTTACTGATGCTCTAAAAAACTAAATTACAAGCAGTGTTTATTCCTGAGCATTATTAACTTGAAGTATTTCTGGCTTCTATAGGAAATCCTAACTCAAGTCTGTCCCAATTCAGAACAAAACCAGTGTTTGYAGTAATCTGCAAATCAGAAGGTTTTACATAACCCCTTTGAAATAGCAATTGCTGTATGAAATCATGTGTTTGCTTATTACACAGTGAAGGGTTGAGCAAGCCAGAACAGCTGATCAGAATTGGGGAGCTTTGAGATTTCCAGCCCAGAGCTTCGCTTTGTAAGGAGAAGTACTGGAAGCCCAGAAGATCTGTGCTTTGCCTTGAGTTCCCTAGGTTCTAGGTTTTCTTGGAAAAGAAGCCTAAGGACCTTTACTGCCTGTAGTTCTGGATAGTGCACTAAATTACTGAATTAATCAGACCAGACTAGAAATTAGAGTAGATAGGGCTTGAGAAAACTTGATATCTTTTTAATTTTTTTTTGATCGGATCTACCAGTGAGGTCCTACCTGCTTGTAGTTTTCTAGCAACTGGCAAAAGAGAAGAATTGTGTATGCAGAACTGTAGCAGGATGTTTTTCCTGAGGAGGTACTTGGGTTTCTCAGTCCTGAGACTAGGTTGAAATTTAGCACAGAAAGGTGCCTTGGGAATCAGAGAAGAATTAAAAACAGCAATGCCCCTGGCTTGGGATGCATGCACTGGGAATCTGTGATCTTACTCTATTCTCAATTTTTGGTCTGTGGGTTAGGAGTGAGGAAGGTGAGGACACAGATACATAAACAAATATAAGGGTTGCTTTGCTATTGCAACTCTAAGTGAGGCAGTGTGTACTTAAAATGTCTAGTATGACAGAAACCRATTTGTTTTCCAGTTAAAGAGAAGCTAATAATTAAAGTGCCTATAAGTATTTTTTTCTGACTGTATTCATGCAGTTTATGTCTCTAAGTGGGAGATACCTGCATAAGGTTAGCTGTTGTATTGTGAATAGGACASTATGTTTTAGGGTAGTGAAATCCTTGGTGCACTGCCAGGTGTTTCTGGTCCAGTCAAGATTCAACTGCTTTTGGTTGAACTAAGACTTGAGTGTTCTATGAAAACTAGTCATGATTAGGTCTCCTAAACCTTACTTCTGAAGTATCATGTTCCAATATAAGGATTTTTGAAGGCTTGGGTTCATTCATCTGAATCTTCTAAAGCATTGGTGTCAGCTCTTCAGTATATTCCTTGAGCGCTAGTTTAGTCTAAAGTGTACAAGTGTTCTTCTATGTAATATTACAAGAGTGTTTCCATGAAAAGTTGTTGTAGCTCCACCTGGCTAGATGAATACAGTATCAGGGTAAGTGAGCTGTGCCATCCACATTTTATGGGGTATAGCAAGCACTGTTAGCAATATTAGACATATCTTTAAAGCTKCATCAGATGTTTGAGATGGCCTCAGTTTTGTTGAGATGGTAATTGATACTAAGAAAAATCAAAATACGAGGGCTTTTACAGCAGAGGATAMAGCTGTACAATAGAAAGGTAGGATGTTGCAGTCTGTTGACTTCACATATACAGTGCCATTGATTTGAAGAGGTRTATTTTAATTTTGATTCCTAGAAGGCCATTTCTCTTCTTAATATGGAGAAGGAACAAAATGGTTTCCTTGAGAGCTGGGGGATAGGAATAAGCTGGGATTTGGAGTGTATCCAGTATAATGAATAACTGAGGTAGCTGTGGTGGTACTGGCGTAAAGACACCAAAATTCTGGGGATTTGGCTGTGAAAGGTCTGAATATATCGGTGAGAAAGCTTTCTTYTTGGTTTCAGTGGAGACCCAGATGCTGAGGAAAAAGCAAGAGAACTAAGAAAAGAGATGGAATGACTTGCAAGCAAGATTGCTTGTGTTGGATTCTGGATGAAGAGCAAGATCCAGTTTTCACTGCTGTTGGGAATTTTTAAACAGCAAGAAGATAAATCTGTGAAGAAGGAAATGTACAAAGCTACAAGATGGAGGTATATGAGAATCCTTGACATAGTTTAGAAACATGAAGTTGGTGTTAGTGTATCTATTTGCTAAATCCTCYATTAGAATTCTTGCTGCTCCTCAGAAAATTCTGCAGGTTTGTAAACCAGCTGTTTATGTCCTTCAATCTTATGTTTTCGAGAAAAAGTTTGAAAGTTTTGAAAGCTTTAACTTAGGCTGAATCATCTCTCAATTCCTTCAAATTATGGTTCTGGTGCTCATTACTAGTTAACCATGTACATGAACTGCTGAATTTGTCTGCAGGTTGTTCTGCTAYCAAGTACTGTTAGACTGGAGAAGGGAAAAGTACAGCAAAATAATATAAACAATTTTTGGTTTAAATATGTAGGTCAAATGTAATACTCTGAAAACACAATTTTCAATGGCATGAGTTAACAGGTTTCCAAMAGATAACTATTACATGGAATATACACTTCTGTTTTGACATTGTATATATCTAGCATTATATATTTATCTAAAAGATAACTGATAAAGTAGCTCTAAACCATCTCCAGCTGAAAAAACACAGCATTTTTACAGAGAACCTTTGGGAAGCTTTGTTTTGTGTCTTTTGGATAAAATTGCTTTTCAARAGAGCTGGAGATGACTTTTGAATATTGGATCCTCTTTTATAAGTTTAACATATGATAAAAGGGCGAATTTGGCATGTAGGTTCCCTGTGTCTGCTGGTTCAGAATATATTGGCAGGAGTTCTTCTAAGAAKCAGTTCAGTATAATTTTTGGAAAATAACAATATATGTTAATAGAACGTTATGCAATGAGAATATGCATGAGTGATTCTGTAGTAACTAACCCCTTATGTGTCCCTAGAGATTAATTTCCACTCAATTGTCTGTGTGCTAAAGCAACTGCCTGGAGAGGGAATTGGGTAAGTGTTGTCCATCCTGATACCTGTCTGAAGGAGGCCATAGACATTGTGGTGAGATGTGGAGTATCTCCAGTATAAATACCAGTAGACATTGCAAAGCTGGTTGGGCAAAGTGCCAGGAGCTGCACAGTTAGATGTGTATTGGTGAACACAAAAATCTTCAGAGAACCGAGGCAACAGCCACAGAATGGAAAGCTACTAAGTAAGTGCACTGCAGAACACATAAGGCTATAGCTCAAAATCTAGTCCTTCCCTTCACTCCTCATTTAATCTTCACTTACGKTAAGTACCAGTAAAGATCAGTTTAAGTAATGAATCCCAAATTTGTCAAAAGTACTTGAATATTTGTTCACTAAATACAGGTCACGGGAAGACAGAGAAGATGGTTTGTGACGGGCAAGCAAGAGATCATACTGTGTAATATTGTCATGCAGTTCATGGCATTTGAACAGTGCTTTCTCTTTTGGCAGTGCAGAATATTTTCTAA
Source organism: Malurus melanocephalus (assembly GCF_030028575.1). Classification (NCBI taxonomy): domain Eukaryota; kingdom Metazoa; phylum Chordata; class Aves; order Passeriformes; family Maluridae; genus Malurus; species Malurus melanocephalus. Next base: position 623,292 of record NW_026623531.1, read on the forward strand.
AAGAGGCACAAACCAGTAAGTTCTGAATTGAAAGCTCTCTGAACTGTGAATCCATTCCTACCAAGGGTTAGGATTTAAAGCATCCAACTTTAAATTGTCTTGAGATGCAACTCCTTATTCTTCCCACACAAATACTGATGGGACATGATCTGGACAGAATGCTATTTTATATATTTTATTTTTTTGAGTTCTGAAAATTATTGCTAATTTAATAAATTATCTTTTTCTTTCCTCCCCAGTTACCATCCCATTTTCCTCCCACAGRCATTCACATTTTATTTTAATCATTATTTGCCTAAAACCTCTCTARGTATGAATCTGCAAACACTAAATATAGCTGATTACACTGCTAAAACATGAAATGCAGTGGCTTTAGCAAACATCTTGCGTGTTTGAGACTTAGAAAATGACATTTTGGTACCCTGGCTTACAGTAGGACCAGGAATTAACTTTGTTGAATTAACTGACAACCAGTGGGGCTGGAGATCCACATGGTGGCAATCTCTCTGTTTCTGAAGAAGATTGTGCTGTGCTGGTGAAGGATCTAGAGCACAAGCCTTATAAGGAGCAGCTGAGRGAGCTGGGGTTGTTTAGCCTGGAGAAGAGGAGGCTCAGAGGAGAGCCTGTTTGTTCTCTACAACTGCATGAAAGGAGGCTGTAGTGAAGTGAGAGTCAGTCTCTTCTCCCATGTGGCAAGAGAAAATGGCCTCAAGTTGCCCCACTGTAGGTTTAGATTAAATATTAGGAAAAATTTCTTCACTTAAAAGGTGGTCAAGCATTGGAACATGCTGTCCTGGGAAGTGGTGGAATCACCAGGAACTGTTCAAAACACGTGTGGGTCTGGTGGCTGGGGATGTGGTTTAGTACTGAACATATTGGTGCTGGTTGGACTAGATGATCTTAGAAGTGTTTTCCAACMTTTGAACCTGTGTTTCTCTAAGCTTTTGCATGTTTCATTTGCAGAAAATGTAACATTACCCAGAGAAGCAGTAGTTTAATGCTTCCTATGATGTGGAAGACCTATGCACTTTCATGAGAAAACATAGAAGCAGGAAAAATATGGTTTTCAGTGTTTATTCACCTTTTAAAAGCATGCACAATCTTTTAGCTGATAGAGTTGTATGTGTTAACTTTCAGAAAGCAAGAAAACTTTTGTTGTGAATGGAGGAAGTGAGAGGACAACATATAAGGGAACTTTCCCCTGTTAGCCAAGTTCAGTCTTTTTCTGATTGTTCTCTGTRCATGTTTAGTCCTTGAACCTGACTTTTTTTGCCCCACAGCTGTGGTGGACAGCATGACATAAATGCCAGTCTAAATGCATAGTTCACAGCCTAATGTTCTTGTAAATGTGGTATCCATTAGCCACTGTTTAATGGGAACTTTGATTCAGGACTGGAGACTATGCCTGATAAAAAAACCCCAATCCATTCTTTTGGTGGCTGGTAGTTATTGTGAAATAATGGCAATGATACTCACCTGCTTGTCAAATAAAATAATCCATGCTGTGAAGTCCTACGAAATATAAGTGGAAAATGTCTAGCTTGGCTCCTATGATCCCTATTTGCTGGATTGACTCTGAAGACTGCTTATTCTTAGAGAAATGATTAGTGTAGCAATTACCCTCAAACAAACGTTGTTACTTAGCAGAATTTCGTCCAAAGGCACTTAATGAGCAAATAGAAATAATCAAGTTTGCAGTTGCAGGACTGTTCTACCATTTACAGCAAGTATTTTTGTAGTAGCACAGTGTTAKCAAATTTTTGCTGGTGTCATGAATTATATGAGTGACCTGGCCATTAGAAGCAAAGCCTCAGTAGTTCCATCATCTGTGAGCTTGTSTTTGTGTCAGTGTCACTCTGACATTCACAATTTGCAATGGACAGTGTGGAAAACTCTCACAACTGACTTGGGTTCCTCATGTTGCCCCATGTCTATTATTTGCTGCTCTATGTCACTAAGCAGTTTGTTCTAGTAGCACAGTGTGTTAGAGGGCACCAAACCAGAATGTTTTATGCTGCTTCCTGGAAACCTGATAGCCTATACTGTTAACTTTCTAGTTCTTGATTCCTTCTGTACCATGCTGAGTTTTCTAAACCGTTAATTCATTTGAATTCTGCCAGAAGATGATATGTTCCTCCAGGCAGTTGAGAGCATAATCTGTAAATATTGTGGTTTTGGCTAGTGTGCCAGGAATGCTGGCTCAGGCCAGGCTGCTCTGATGGGCATTCCTGGGACTGCACAACAGTYGTTATAACTGAAGTCAAAGGGCAGTAGCTAAAGATCTGAAAGTGCTTCCCCTCCATGCATTTTTACAGTCGTATCAAAAAGTACGGCAGCAGACACTATGACCTCAGTTACGTATCAGGTGATGGGTTTTTTGAGGAAGTAGTATGTGTGCTGTTGGATGGAGCTGCCTTTATGGAAATGAAGAAAGACTTCAACAGAAGACTTCAGGAARCATCACAGCAAACCCAGAGTAGCATATTCACTAAGTGTTCTCCAGATTTTTCTAAGGAAGTACTTGGAAGGCAGTTTCAGTGACCTGCATGTGCTGCATAAAAGGAGCTGGAAGCCATTTGACAGCAGTACTTATCTGCACTGTCCTGCAGGCCCWGTGTGAAGAAGGTGGTTATCTGCGGTGGCTGATAATGGCACAATCTTAGGAAAGATCTTGAGTTGCCAAGATGTACTGCTGAAGTAGCTTAAGTGGTGTTTTGTTCTTTCTTTTTCTTTTTATCTCCTTTACCKTTATAGTTTCCCTCATTGACCTCATCCCAAGAGAGCAATGGAAAGAAAAGAGAAGGAAACACAGAAGCTAGGCACTGAATGCTGAATTGCATTGCCATACAGTTATCTGTGCTTGCTTAGCATATGCTGAAATTTGGAAGCATGCCGTGTTCTTTGTAGTTTGAGGAGGGGGGAAGTGGTTATGTTACACCTTGCATAASATTGGTTGTACAGAACATGACATGCAGGTATTACAATTCAAGGAAACTCTGGTAGAGTGATGATTCTACTTGTAAACTACCAGGGTCATACAAGTTTGTCTTTTTTCTATTTAACACTTCCCAGAAGTTTATTGAATTCTTTTAGAAACTGAATTCTTTTAGAAAAAAATCACACCACTTGTGGGTTTTTTTTGTAAATCCTCTGCCTTTCCCTTTTTTAGAAAAGGGAGAGTATTTGGGAATACCAGGAACACTTACTATATTTAATTACTGGTATTTAAAATCTCCAGTTCCCAGAAATGATGCTTCCTAACTTGTTATGCAGCATGTATTTCATCTGCTGGTGAGCACAAAGTTGYCTGGTTGCCCTGTAACAGAGAATACCTTCTATTTGGTGATGTTTACAGTTACTAGAGCTTCAAGTACTTTTCACAGATTGAGGAGAGAGTCTACAGAGCACTAAATTACCAGTTTTCTTTTTCATTCAAAGATCAAATGCTTGTACACAATGGGTAATTGTATGTCAAGAAGAAAACTGAAGGGGAAAGGAGGTGGAATGTAAACTGAAAATATTTGCTGTGAAACATCCAAAATTATACCAAGATTCAGTAATCTACTGTCCATTTTCAATTACAAACACCATTATTTTTCTAATGCAATTGATTGGGTGCTAAAGCATTGTCTTGCTGTGTCTGCTGGCAACTGTGGAATAATATCACAATACAAAAGCACAGATTAGGGGCTGGCACAAAATTGATTTGCAAATTCTATAGCTCTGCTGGAAAGCAATTTGTGGAATCTTCTTTCTTTTTTTTTTCCTCTCCAGTTCTCCCGAACATTTTCTCCATTTCTGCAGTGTGACTAGGTTTTGGTATTTAAAGGACTGATATTTCATRAAAAAGTCTGAGCACAGAAATGTTGCTTTTGGAAGGATATTATAATTGAAATTGGAGAATCATTGAGCTAAAAGTGCTATGGCARGCTAGGAAGGAACAGAAGTACTGAAGCTTGGATTTGTTAATGTGATTTCCACTCCATGAAAATAGAACTRTCCCAGAGACTGAACTACTGTTTTGAACAGACTTCACAATGCATCCCGATAGCATTTAGTTTGCCTGCATGAAAAGGCCTGGATTTTAAGGGATATTTCTTATTTATACACTAAATTAATTAATTAGATGTTCAGTTGCTTGCATTCGGCAAGCTACGAAATGCAATTATTGAATCCACTCTCTCCTTGGCGTGGATTTCCACCTGAAAAAGCTTATGTTTGATCTTAACAGAATTGTGCTAGGTTCAAGTATTCCTCTTATCTTGTCTGAAGATTACACCTAAAATAGTAGAAATTGTGTGTGGGTAATAAATCATGGATATAATTGAGACTTTTCTGTTGAAATTACAGGCCAGGGCAATATCATGTCTTGTACTTGTGACACAGACAAAAAAAACCACATACTATGTACAAACTTCTAAAAAGGCTCCTCCATGAGTATGTAAATAGAGTGTAAATATCAGACACACTGATATGTCTTGAATCTTTCAGCTGATACAAGAAACATTTTTGTACTAGAAACTTCTAGTGACTGACCATGGTATGGAGCCATGCCTCAGTGAGGTCTGTGCATCCTTTACTGTTCTGTTCTCTGTCCCACACTTCTATAACCCATGGCATTGGTTGTCCCACACTTCTATAACCCATGGCATTGGTGGCTGTGAGCTGGAGCCTCAGAGGGTTTTGTGAGGTGCAGGCAAGTCCTGCCCACTAATGCCTATGCAAGAAGAAATGTGTGGGGAAAGTARCACAAGAGACATTCTAGGCACTCAGTATCACAAACATTGAGCCTGTTTGCTTCTTTTAAATAGTACATCAATGCATTATTAGAGTTCTGTTTAAAATATTTGGGTTTTCATGTTTGTGATTAAAAGAAGCAGTGCATAAAAAATACAAAACCAACGTAATCACTGCAACCCAGCAAATGGGACTTTATATCCCCAAATGCAGAAGCGATTAGCCATAAATTGAGAGCTTATGGCATTAGCCAAATGTGATCTGTAGCATGAATTGGAATAAAAACCATGTGGATTAACAATTCAGTTGCCATAGAAACTTCTGAAACTGGAACTGAAACTTGCTGAAGAATGCAGCTCATGACATTTTGGTACCTCTAAGCCTTTGTATGTAATATCAGCTGTAACAATAGCTATGTGCGTGGTTTCTTTTTTTGGCCTCCTAACTCCCATGGACACTGGAAATGGGTTCTTTATGGTTAAYTGTGCAGTTGCTATGGTTGTTCTTGATTGTAGGGATCACTCTGTGTAGGTGATCACTCCATCTCCTGTGTTGCAGGTATTATGTAGAGAATAATGGGCTGCAATTATATATTTAGTGTTTGCATCCAGGTGACTTTGGTGGTCACACACCAATTCCAAGAATGTGCATATACCTAGCAGTTATACTCCTATATATACTGTTTGCTCTTTAAAAGCTATATATGGCTGCATTCACCAGCTTCCACCACCCAGCTCCTAGACTGGATCTAGAATGACCCTCTATGCAATGATACTCAGCTTATTCAAAGGATAGTTAACAGCAGGTGGGCCTCCCATTTCTAGGACYGTATTTGAAATCTTGCTGTCCTCTCATTGCTCTCAGCCCTGGGTTTGCTTAGCTCAGTGCACCTGCAAATCAGACATCTGTGGCTTTTGAGAGAGACTACTATTATAGTCTGCAGAGAAACATGTTGGTGAAGTGGCAGACAGGATTTATATCATCCACATTTATAACCACCAGTTGGATCATGGTTAGGTGAATGAAAAGCTGCTCTACCAGTCTGTTATATGCTCTCTGTTGCCTGGTCTTTTGTCCTTAGAGCTGTTAGTCCAATACTTCTTGTGCTAAAATAACTTGAAATAACGATCTTTGAAATTACTTATTGCAAGAGAAAATGTCAAGTYCTCATTCAACTGAAAGTGAAGGGATAAAAGACAAGTGTTTTGATACAGCCTTTTAAGTAGGTTAAAAATCAAGCAACAGACGTCCTTAGCTATAACCTTGTTCAAGTTTATATTCAGCACTTTTGTCCTGGAGAAAGCTGGGGCTTGGTGTGACAAGAGACCACAAAAGTCTTTAAATGATGGCAAGACAGATAGGCCTGTCTACTGCAGCTAGCTTTTAAAGCCCCTATTAGATAATAGAAAAGCCTACATTGTTGACCTATTGGTTTGCTTACACTTAAGGTCTTTGAGTACCTAGATATCTGGAGGAGGCATCCATGGATTATTGAAGTCTCTGTGYAGTAACTGCTAATTGAACTGAACTCTAACTTTTGTCTGCTGTTTAACATTTATTTACAAGTTCTCAGTGCTTTCTGATTGAGCAAAATGTGATACATGTACTCATTGCTATTAATTAATGCAGAATCATATTTGAAAGAGTACTGTCTTGTGCACCCTGATTCTTCAACCAAATTCCATTTTATTGCTATGTTTTCAGCCTTTTTTCTGCACAGCTGTGAGACTTACAGCTGTAAGATCTAGCATCTTGCTGCCATTTTCAACCTGTTYGTCTTGTAGGAATGTTGTTTAGATGCTAACTTTTTATAAGAGCCCTGCAATGTGCATTTTGGCTATTCTTACCTCTTAGTGGAAACTGAGACTGGAGTATTATAAAAACATAACTGGTGCACACAGTCTTGGGCTGTATGCCAAAATAAATATGGGATTGGAGGCAGGGGGAGGTAGGAGTAACAGGAATGAAAAGGTCATGTTCTCATAAGAAGYGGTTGCAGCTTGGCATAAATTTGGAAATCACATCTATGTAATCTAGTGATGAATTTGGCATGAAGTAGTTGCCACTTCTCTTCAATCTAGAACTTAGTTTTGCAGCCCTTCTGAACATCATGTGGATTTTTAATCTTTTTCCAATGTGTCTTGTTTCCTATTTCTCTAAAGTCTGTGGATTAATAATGTTAGTTGACTAAGTCAGAAAATTTGAAAACTTATTTGTGCATTTWAAGGGAAATCCTAAAGACTCCTAAAATGAATGCAGTTATAGCATCGTCTTTACAAAAGAGTAAAATAAGAATAATTTAAAAAGTCATTGAAGCTGTAGTTAATGGATATAGTGGACAGAGATGTCAATCTTTTTTGAGGACATAGTTCCATCTAGAACATGAACCAAAAAAATGGGCTGTGCTATATTAATAGTTGATGCTGTTGAGTTTTTGATTCTTTATGGAGCCTTGCCGAAGTCATGCAGTTTGCAGGAGTAGGACATGGCATTGTACTATTTTCATGGTTCTGATAATCTGGATAGCAATAACAGTGAGCACTTCTGCTGCTGGAGTTAGCAAGTCTGGACTAGTTACTGTTGTTTTATCATAGTGCTGCTGTATCAACAGCAGAAGATTCAAAACCCTTTATTTGTCTGCAATTGGGTTTTGTTTGTTTTTTAAGATGTTCAATGGACAGCCCAGCTATTTACCATGCAATCCAAGGGAATGTAATTCTAGAAAGCTAGAGAATTGCTTCTAGAGTTCATAAAGTCTGTTTATAGTTGAATCTTTAGCAGTAGTGGAATTTGGGCTAGAGGAGGGTCTGGGGAATTAYATAACTGCAAACCCAAATATAATTGGAGTGACATGTCATAAAATTTTGCAATAGGCCAATGAAAAACTAAAGATAGACAAAACCTGATTCTATGGAAGTCCCTTTCTCCAGCCTTCCTCTTTGGACAGCATGTAAAGGGCCAGATCCTCAGTTTGGTGTTAGTTATCCCTCAGCTGAGACAAAAGAGCTGCACTGATTGCCAGTTTAGGGTTTGACACAGCCCAGCTGACTTCCAGCTTGCACTTGCGCACCTGATAATACGTATGTTGGAGTAGGACATCAACATATGCATGGCAGAAACAGGAAAATGCTACAATCTTTTCTTCTTCAAGAATAAAGGCTGGCAAACACCTGCCAATCAAATCCCCCTTGAATTCTGCCATTTTCTGTTAGTATTTATCCATGCAAACTTTTGCTTACAAGAACATTCCTAGAAAGAGAAGRCTAAAATCTTTGCAAGAAGTGCTCACACCAGTACTCATGCATGATTTTGTGTAGTGACTGTGATTTGAGTCATGCAGTGAGCCACAAATTGATACCATGTAGGATAAGGGAATGAACAGGAATGGTGGGTGATTGGTGTGAAACAGCCCTGAGATAACTGGCATAAAACTGTCAATTTACTCACGCTTTTAGGACTTCAAACAATGACTAAGGAGCCTAATTCTGAATTTAAAGTTTGATCAAATATTTTTCTACCAAAAAAAGAGTAAATATTGGTTGAATATTTCTGTTTTCATGAGCAATTATGTAATTGTTTTGCAAAATTTGTTAGARTCATGACTTTGTAGAAGAACACAGCTGAAAATCTGGATCAAAACAACTTTTGCAGATAGAGTTTTACTTAATTAATGTTCCCAACATGGTTGACTTTGCTTTCAGGAATGGTTCCTTTGAATTCAGCAGGATCATTTATGGAATAATGAATATAAGGCATAATTCTGAGACTTCAGTAAAAATTTGTTTCCAATGCTATAGCTAAAAACAGGTGTGCAACATCAGGTTGAGACAAGTGTTGCAGACATGAAGGAGTGTGCATCTGCTGTGATCACTGCATCCTCTATACTTAATACAATTTATTATAAACTCTTCCGGTCCTGTGCATGCTTTTCACATAAATCTCCTTAGATTACAGACTTGYTGCTACTTTGCCTTAGGATGTTGCTTCTCAAATTTACGAATTGACATTATTTTCTCTAAAGCTGAATATTAAGGAGCACAGATGTCTGTCTTAAACTTAAATAATGTGTGTCCAAGAGCGATGTAAAAGTTCTAAGAAAAAAATCTTTCTTACCTGCTTCATTGAGATTCCCTAAATGTCATTTGTTAGCAACATTTTGCAGCTATGAATAGGAAGCCTAAAAACAGTTGTGTGCTCAACTGCAGAGGCAAAAATTACTTCACAAGAGACATCCTGTGAAAAAAGCAGTCTTCCTTGCACAAGTAGGTGTAAGTTTACCAGAAGAATTGATGTGGGAGACTAAAAAGTCCATAGGCTTCCTATAGTTCTACCTAACACACACAAACTGGTAGTGAYAAAACACTTTCACAGTCATGTTGTTGCATTGCTCCAACGTCTTCAAAATGTATTCATCCAGCTCTGCTTATGGTTTTGCAATGTCATCCTTCTTTGCATGATCTTGGACAAGTATGGCCAACTGTGTAGGATGATATGTATGTTGCCTAGCAACATCAATGCACAAAATAACTATCAGAATATTCTCCACAGGGAATACTTGCTTAAGGCCTACAAGATTCAGGGAACACTTAAAATGCATATTTTAAAAATATGTGACTACATTTACATGTTTATTCCTATCTTAATGTCTAATGTGAGGTAATACTGAGATGTTGAGAACACTGAGATTGACCTGAGTACCTACAATATGCCCCTCAGACTGGCTAAACACCAACAGTCACTACATCATGRTCTGTAGTAAGGTAAAAATGATGTCCATTTTTAATTTTACCTTTTATTTATGAGAGATGTTGCATCAGCACTATGAATGTGAATGTTCCACTGCAGTCTCCTAGAAATCACACAGTGCAATAGATGAAAACTTTTCTTATTTTGTGTAATGTTTAAAACTACAATTTCGTTGCCTATTATATGTGTTTCTGTGCATTTGAAACTGAAATTGAAAAATGGTCCAAGAGTAAAATCCTAAATATAAAGCAGCTTAGAAAAACAGGTTCCTTTTGTCTAAYAAACTGTGTTAATCGCCATGTACTCAAAAACTATCTCTCAGTAAGAAAATTGACTTAAACATTTAGCTTTCACTGAGTTTTTAAGACCTGGCAAGTTATGTGTAACTGCGTTAGGCTGCACTTCGGGTAAAGCTTCAAAGTTGCCCAAGCTGATTACTTTAAGAAAAATGCAGATCAAATGAAAGCCTCTTACYGGTATGATGAAGATATAACTGGTGATTCAAAAGCCTCTTACTGGTATGATGAAGATATAACTGGTGATTCTTTAAGTAGAAAGTTTTAAGGGTAAATGATACTAGACAAGGTCACCATATTAGCCACACCCCCCAACTATAACACTACACTGTGCATGGGRTTATGTAGTCAATAAAGTTTTCTAATCTAATGCTCTTAACAGAAATGAATTTGTCCTGTTTGTAGCCATTCCATATCCTTCAGGGGGAATTACGAAGGTGGATTCTCTGAAATAAGCCAGAACTTGGCTTCTATCTTGTTCATGCAGCTGAATTTTCCCCTGATAACAAAACCCCACAATTTCTTTTCAGCTATCTGTTGGGCTTCCTAGCAATTGCTGTTATAAATATAATGAACTGAACATGTCTTTCTCAGTAAGGATCTGAAATCTGATGCAATTTGCATAATGAAATATGCTTGGGGTTCATGGTTCTAGCTAAAGTTAGCATAGGRAAATATCTCACAAAGGAAAAGGAACATAGGTGGTTGAGATTAAAGCACAGAGAGTTAGTTGTGGTAAAAGAAAGTTGGCAAATTTAAGCTAGAAATGATAGGTGAACTGTTAATGCTGTGGATAAATGAATAATTGCAAAATGTGCCTAGAATGCAGTGGGCTTCAGGTAGTTTGACATCCTTATACCAAGACTGGTTTTCATGCTAAAGTTTTCCAAAGTTACTGTCTTCTTCTTACAGGAAGTGCGTGTTCTTGTGTTCCAGTCACGGAACACTGACCCCTGGAAAACAGTGATACTATCAGCATTAAGGGAGTGGAGGAAGGTGAATCCTTGAAAGATTAAATATTGGATTACAGTATACCAAAGCAATGTTGTGACTTGCCTCTGGTAATATTTTGTTTACCTGAGTTGATGCTAGCCAAAGAAAACTGCATTAGTYTTCTCATTCAGCCGTGTTGTTTGTCCCAGCTACCTCGCATGTGACCACCTGCAGGTATAGATGTCCTGCAGTTTGAAGCAGTCTAATTTAACACATCCTTTGTGGGAGTGTTTAGTGGTTTTGTGTGACTTACATGCACTCTGGGAATCTTGGCTGCCAGCTGTCAATAGTGATTTGTAACCAAAACACAGATCAGAGGGATCAGAGTCCTAAAATGAGGAATGTYATAGTCTGATGTGAGCTCTTGCTTGGGGGGGAGGCTGTCTAGCAAGGTAAACTCGGTGCCAACCTCAGACTGCACTGTAATTTRATTTAGACATGCATTATGGATAGAAAGCAGTATGTTATAGGTTTCTTTTTCCTGCCTCCAGTAGGATCCAGCCATCTGATAAGGATGTTGAGCTGACTTTTAGCCTTCTCAAACAGTGGATTCTGACTCTAACCCTCATKCAGACCTTTTTGACAAGTTTAGCTGTTGAAACAGGAGATTACACTTAGGCTACTGAAAGTAAGGGCTTCATTGTCACTATGTTTTGACTACCCTGAATTTTGTCCTGCATGGAGCATAAATCCAAGCACAAATTTGYCTTTGGTCTTCTCTGACACAAGATTACCTTTGTTTCACCCTAGGGTGAAGAACCTGGCTCYTTTAAATACCTGATGGTAACACAGACTGTTTCCATTACACTTATTTTCAGCATGTTTAGTACTGTGTACCATTCTCTCTACATGCTGTGCACATGTCTTTATTAATGTATCAAAGATGCTAAATTTACTTGAGGAACTATTTTCAGCGTAGATCACAGTGCTGCTTTGATTTGCTGATGGGCCTCTGTATTTCTTTGCCAACATTCCTACATGTTTCTGGTTCTTATTAATTTATTTTTCTAATGCCAGTTTCTTCTCATTAATTATTCTAAACCTACACAAATATGATTGTCTCATATTACAAGAAATCTCTTACAGGACATGGACCTTATGTTACTTCCTGAATATTATAGTATGTGAATTAAGCTATGTATTAAGTAGCAAAATACTTGATTAGGTCACTTACTATTTTTGTCTATTGCAAACTAGTATCTGCAAGCTTGACCCTAGAGGCAGCTTCTGGCTAATCATATAGTGCGTAAATCATGAGTGGCCTTGAAGTAAGCAGCGTTGTAATGCCTCAATCTCTCAGCCTTTGTAGGACTTTTCCCCAGATGACAATTCAACACCTGGTTATTGATTATGAAAAAATAAAAGTATATAAGGTAGATACCATTGTCTTTCTCTTATTGAGCATAAAATGACCTGGCTGGCTCTGATTTTTGAGAACCTGGTCCAGGACTAAAATAAGATTGGGCTTTTTTAGCTTTAGGTGACTGAAATAAATAAAGCAGTCCCTGTAGCAGAAATACGTGTCAGTTATAATTAAGCATCATCTATATGCGTGTGGGGGAAGAGGACTGAAATGGGTGATTAAGAGCAAGTTCCTCCTACACTGCATCTCCTAGTGGGAAMAGGAGTGAGCCTTGCTGCACTGCAGCACTTTTTACATCTCTGTTTCTGAGAAGCCAAAAAGTGTTCAGGAAACAAATGAATGCCTAAAGTAAGGTGTTTACAGGGAAAGGATCTAGAGCATATTTATCTTGCTCAGTACATCTGTGTCAGTCTGTAAAGTTTGGGACAACTGTGTGTTGGGAGGAAGGTCACTGGAATTTTAGGAACCAGCCCTTGTTGAAAAAGAAAGTGCTGTTTTATGCCAAATTACATTTTCTGGTTGTTACTCATTCAATCCTGTTTGAGGTTCATGGGAACAAGTTTGGGAATAGAACTAAGTAACTTTTRAAATGCATCTTCTTATACTGGAAGAGCAGTTACTTTTGGAATGCTGAAAGAAGAATACTGGGGGAAGGATCAATCTAATTCCCTGCATAAATCCTTTAGCACTGCTTTGGGTTGTACCTGCTGTGCTCTGTGCACAGCTATTGAGTATGCTCAGTACAGTTCTCAGGAACAGAGAATAATCACTTTCAGCAAATTTACCCAGGAGGAGCCTGTCTGCCAAGTGGAGCCACCTCCCTCCTTGGCTGTGTTTATGAAAACATTGTTTAAATGGGGAAAACAAGAGAAGAGCAAACAGATTCCTTGACCCACCCATCGCTTCTCTCTGCAGCACAGCCACTCCTCCTGTGTGGGATCCATCACATGACAGGGAAATGCTTCTGGGAGCTGTTATTTTAAAATATTGGCAGCACATCTTCGGGTGGGACTGCTCTATCTCGGATCTTCTTACATTTTCCTACCAGCTACTTCTTCTGTTTTATATGTTGTTCTGGCTGTATCAGCTATAACAACATAATTGTTGTTTGTCCTCTGTGTGACTTTTTCATGTACTTTGAATAAGGGTTGTTCTGTGGATGATGAGCCAAAGACCTGTCACCAAATATGACACTTGGGTGTCTCTGGTACCTCAGTGAGGAAACAATAATCTCCAAATGGCACAGATGGCTTTTGACACTGTATTAATGCRCCTGCATAGGCCAAAGTCTATCTGTGCTCAGATGCATAGAGAGGCAGTGCTGCTCCAAACTCAGATTATCTGTGCAAGGTGTGATAAATGTCCCAGGATGTCCTTGCTCCCTGGTGTAAATGTCCCCTGTCCTTGCTCCCGAACTTCAGTCTGACGGCAGGTTTCCGCTGCACATTTACAGCTTGCACTTAATGAGCCTAGCTTCAGGAGGTCCAGCCTTACAATATCCTGTCCATTCACTAGGCAGCAACCTCCCACCCTTTTATTGTTTGGGACAGTTGTTCGTAGGGAGAGGGAAAGAAGTGATAAAGCATATGTAAGCCCTCACATTGTTTTTCCACYGTCTTGCTGTTTTGAATAGCTGCTAATGATATTTGCAAAGCTTCTTGSTGTTACACAGGTTTGTTCCATTCCAGTGAGGGACACCCTTTGCTTCTTGCTGGATGTTCAGAAACAATGGACCAGTCACAAAAGGATTTTGCTTTAGCAGTTTTTTCTGTTGACAGGGCTACTCCCGATAACATCTCCTCCTGCTGTGTACAAAGAGTGCTTGAGTTGAGGACTTYAATGTCTTGCATGATCAAGGTTTTGTTTTAAAGGGTGTAGTGGTTTATTTTTGGAAGGAACTCTGAGGAGTGGCCACATAACATTGAACTCTCCTATCCTGTTTATCACCTCCAAGCTCAGCCCTTCTCCCAAAATGGGTCTTCAAGRTCCAGCACTGTGCTGAACTACAAGGTAAGATTTGGCAGTGAGTTTTGTGCTTTTGGCAAAATGTTAGTTAGTACAGGAGTTTGAAAATTGCTTGGAGATAGACTACTTAGGCAAATTCACACCTAGAATAACCTCACACACAAGTGGAGTTCCTTTACAAGTGAATTTGTTCTCTTTTCCCCATGCGTTATCTTAAATCTGCTGGAACACAACTGCCACAGCCASTATGGAAAGGCTGATTAAGTCAAGAATGGCTAATACAAGTGAAAACACTGTTTAGAAAGTCAAATTCCTAATTTTTTTTTGTCTTATGTATCTTGTCCTGTTTTGCTTGTGGTCTTGAAAGAGTCCTGCACAGGGCTTTTTCTGCATTGCAGGCAATGTAAGACAAGRAAGCAGAGGSAAAATTATTACTTKAGAGGCTTGTCTAARATAGATGGATGGAAACCAGCAATCYKAATTTGCAGAGTCTTGGAGTTACAAATAATCTAATTTAGCTGTCTGAGAAGGATAATTTTGCTAGACTTCCAGTTAAGTGTTCCAGGTGCATGACTAGACTGCTGCAGAAGGRACTCTGATGTGCCTAAATGCATTACTTGTATAGTTGCTTGACTGAATGCTGATAAGCAAAGCTGCAGCAGCCCRTGTGCTTAGATCTTTTGACTTTAATGAGACATGAGGCCTTTCTTCTCAAGTGTCCTGCTTGAATTGGTGTCTGACTACTCCAGTACTTCCAAGGCAGTGGCATCCAAGTCAAGACTACTAAGAAAACTCAAACTGAGCAAAGCCTCCCAACCAGACTTGGTTAAGGGGAGGAGTTGAATGYTCATATTTAAGTGATGGGCATGAGACAAAGAGTACAGAAGACTGTAGTGTATTGCTTAAATGCATCTTTARAAACATTGCTAAAATTCCCTATCACTTTGATTAATTAATAGTAGTAGGACAAGCCTTTTTGTGAAGTGTAATCCAGCCTAAAGGTAACATGGTTCCTCTTTGTACAGGATGCTACAAATACTTATCTACAGGGTTTGAAGTGGATTTTCCAATTTTAGAAGAAAATCATGAATTTAAATCATGTTTGCTTCCCTTCTGTAGGAGATCTTGGCACATGCATCTCAAGTGGTAGTTGAGAAAAGAGTTCTGTGCCAGCCCTTGTAACAGTGAGCAGATTAGCAAGGTTCTGAATTAATTGGAAACACCAGCTTCCTGCAAGACTTGTTTTCTCAAATCTATTAAGTGCTGAATGCAGATGGAAACAGAGTTGGAGACAAGGTTAGGGGTGCAGAGAACACACAAATTTCTCATACTTTCATGGCAAACTGCTAAACTTGTCAAAGCAAAATTTGTCAGTTCATACCTTGTTCTAAAAGTTATGCAAAAGAGGGGCCAATCTGTTATTCCAGAAGCTGGGAATAGAGGAACTGTTGCTGTTCAGGCCTTGCTAAGTTTCCCAGCTGCATTTCCTATAGCAGGAGCTGAGGAAGGAACAGCTACAATTGTCTTGTGCTACAAAAGGATTCCCTCTCACAGGAGAAATCCCCTGCTGGGTGGATTCACTAGGTTTTGAGCCTGCTTAGTGCAGTGTCACACTCAGGGCAGCTGTAACAGCTACAGAATTCAGTCTTTCAAAGATAACGGTAGATATAGAACAGATGACTTCTGAGAAGAGGTGTTAGGATACCTTTTCTGATGTTCCCTTCTCATGGATTTCAGTACATACCCTTGTGTGTTCTGTTAAGCACTATCCATGTGGCTTGCAGCTCTCTCAAGTTAACCCTTAACTGTGAGACTTCTTTGTCTTGTAAATAGTACCATCTCTGACAGTAATGCTCTACTATCCTCCAGYCAGGATTTATCCTCCTGAGTACTGTATGAATCTGTAGCCTCTTGCTGAAGTTGTTTATCTATATGTAAACAATCTCATTCCATAACCCAAAGTACTGCCTCTGCCTTCTCTAGATCCTGTGTGACTGTCTCATTCCTAACAGTGACACAAGTAGATATCCATGTGCACTACTTCGGTATTTCACCTTAGTCTCTCCTTCCATCAATCTGAATGATCTCTTATTAAAAACAGTTAATATTGACTCAGTCTGTTTCAGAAAGAATTAGAAAGACTAGTGCAAAAATTAGATGCAGAAGTAGTTGCTGTTTCTKCAAGAGGTCAATTTGACTAGAAGCTTCTAGCAGTACTCCTACATCCTTGCTCTTTGGGTRCAGATCTTTGGGCTTAGAAATGTTTAGCAGTGGCTTGATACTAGGTTAACAATGATTGTAATAAAAATAGGAAGAAGACTGGTCAGAGCGAATGAAATGTATTGTGCTAAGTGTTGTGATTTTACTGTGTGGTTTGAACAATGAACACTTTAATGAGTGTTTGAGTTCACACCATGTAGATAGAAACGATCATCAGTTTTCTGTTCCTTTTAATAAAATAGAGAGGCATGTCTCCCAGCCAATACTGCAGGAGTTTCCTTTTCCTGCTGGAGGTTGTCTTGTTCCTTGAACAGCATTTACTTAAGCATAGAAAATTCTTTTGTGTTTCCGGATAGTTTGCTTGGAAAGCAGTAGTAAAACCTCAGCGCAAGCCACAAAATTRCTGTGGCAGTAAACTGTAATATGATGCTCAGACATTTTCTGGTATTTGATTCCTGTAAACTATTGTTATGAAACACTTTTTAATATAGATCAATCTGTGCCAGTGACAGCACATGTGGCTATAGAAAGTGGCTGGAGTCCTAGCAGTTACTTGAAACTACTGGCCTTGCACAATGTTTCTGGTGGCTTCATTTGAGAGATGCTGTGCCAGGCCAGGTCCAGCTTGAAGGTCTTTAGGACAGTAATTTTCATCCCATTCTGCTTCCTGTAAACTGTGGAAGAGAAATGAGCAGAGTGACTTGCCTAAGTAACTACAAGGCAAGTCAGTGACAAACAGTACATAGTGGTGGGAGGAATGCAATGAATCACCTCTCCTGCTACCTTGTCCTCAAGATCCTTCATGACTATAAAGGAGCAGATGGCATTGCTGCAAAAACACTGYCCCATTCCCAGAGCCAGGCAGCTGAAGCAGAATGAGGCAACATTTGGCCAATGCTGCTGCAGGAGCACACACCAACAGTACAGACAAGCCCATTTTAAAGGCAGGCAGGTATTACTTTTGCAACCTTTATTTTGAGCTGTGTCTGTGCTAGCAAAAGAGAAAGCCCTGTTTCTCTTTTAAAATAGCCCAGCTAGGACGCCAGCAGTTGTTATCACCAGGGTATCTAACATTATTTTCATCTCAGTGTTGCTAAARGCAACACAGGACAAATTGCCAGCAGTTTGAACCCTTATCATTGTTGAGCAGACCCAGGGTCATCTTTGCTGGGGAAAGCCATTCTCTGCAGCCTCCTGGGACATGCTGCAATAGGAAGAGATTTGGTCTCTGGAATTCCCATAAAAGATATTTKGCTGACATCTCTTCATCAATGCTGTCACTCTCATGCTGCAGTGATTTACTGCTTTGAAACATTCAGATGATTTTAAGCTGAAATTGTATGTATTAATTGGCAAAATGATATAAATTGTGGTGGAAAAATTCATGGCATCTATGCTATGACTTTAATTAATGCTGAAGTTGCTTATGTGTGGACTGATTGCTAGAGGATCTATAAATAGTACAGCTCTCAATGGGATAGAGCTGATTTAAAGTCCCTAGGATTTGCTTGTTTTTGTCTGGAAGGCACTAGGCTGTGACATTTCTGTTGGAGAGGAGATCTCTGGCACCTGTCTTGGCTGGAGCACTGGAGGCTGAGGCACCTAGCAGACCCTTGAGCAGCTGCAAAAAGCATTCACTAAGAGAAATCCTTGAGTTTGCCAGGCCAGTACCATCCACCATGCACTTGAATCTCCACTGTGCAGCCTCCCCTCCAAAACTGGTACTGCAACATCAACATCACGCCAGTGATGCACTGACTTGGGAGACAAGTCTCCTTCCACTGCTGCTTCTGACAGAGATTGTGAAAGTTCATTCAAGTCCTACTGCTCTCATTCAGGTTGGGAAATTCACATATAAGCTTGTAACAAATGTAAGTTTGCACACAACCAGCAGTGGAGAGTGCATTTTTTGTTAGATGCTGTGCTAAGTGTGGGTCAGCACAAAGCGAATAGATTTGTCCTTCATATGCTCTTTGTTGCAATTATCTGTAAAGGAAGTTTGTACTTATTGTGAGAAGCAATGTGCAAAATATGACAGCTAAAAACAATTACTCTTTCACATGTACAGTTCCGTCTTTAGGTTGTATTTGGATTATAAAAACATTGCATAACAGCCCCCTTTCCCACTCCTATTATATTTGTCAGACTTACAGTCTTTGTGTAGCAATTATCTGAGTGAAAACAAGGTGTGCATCTGGGAGATAAGGGGATGTGGTAATATGCTACTGGATGGCTTCGCCTTTGGTATATAAATTTAACATTAATTTTAAACATAAGTAGATGAAAATAGGTTAGCACCGCTTTTTCTAGATTTTTCTCAGCATTTACTGTAAATACAAAGATGGTTCTCTGTGACATGCACTCTGCTTTGTGATCAAATGGCACCTCTGGGGAAACTTCAATATTCTCTGCTACAGCTTTATATAAAGTGACCTGAAGGCTGTGACAAGGAAATACTGCACTCTGACACCACCAGCCACGGCTCTTGATGCTAAGAGAAATTAATTCCTGAAGTATGTTTTAGCAGCTTGAAATAGAAGAATCTGTCAACAGAATACTGTGTGAGATGAAGCTTTAGCCATGGAGGGGTGGAGGGAAGAAAAAGTGTCCACCCRATTTTTACAAATGAGGAAAAAAATTGAATCAGCACTATGCAGAAGCAGGAGCTGAGTCAGAGAAGGGCCTTTTCTATTGTCGCCCAGAAGGCAGTGACAGATCAGCTTCATTTCCCCATTCCATGTAGCTGTGCTGAACTCATCTTTGGTTTGCTTTATGACTACTTAGTTACATAATCAGGGAAACTAGAATATTGTTGAGCTCCTCCTAAGTGATTCTTTGTTCAGAAAAATGAAAGAATTGAAAGAAATTGCTGAAAATGGCTCCACTGATGTTAGAGTTGGAAAAAAGAAAGCTAATATTTGAATGAATCCTCATCCGTGATATATTTAAATTGAAATCCATGTAACTTAAAAACTGTTTTAAAAAATGCTGCACACTGCAGACACTCAGCACTTGTGAGGGAAGTACAGAGACAAGAAAATTCAAATTTGGCACCTGCAGTCAGCAATCACTTAAAACAATTTTCACTCTATTTGCTGCTATCCTCTCTAGTCTTGCTTCTTTTCCTTACATAGTGCAACTCTGTTCTGAAAAACCATGCTACTGCATTCCTGATGTAATGTCAAAATGCTACAGGACATGTTTCTACCTCACCAGATTTAATTTATCTGACATTTATGTCACGGAGATACTTGATTAATGCATTCAGAGTGTCAGCTTTATATAAACATCTCTCATTTCAATATTTCKTGGAAAGCTGCAAGTGTTGTAAAATACCTTAGTCACCAACACTGGTTTTTGAAAAACACAGCCAGTGAATTATCCTGATAAGCAGTTTTTGAGAAAGAGGCCATTATGTGTAATGCCTTTTGCAAAACTAAGCTATAATCACATTTGGTTACAGTTTGCATTCTGCCTGCATTTGCTGGCCCACAGCTCAGACAAACCAGAACATGCATTTCTTGAGGTTCATGATCAGAGATCTTAAAACACAACTATTTTATTAGTGGATCATTCTATTTATATTTCTGATAGCTATTAACACTGGTATATAAGATGTGCAGGGAATTTGGTAAAAACTATTCTTTTTAGGAAATAGAGCAGCAATACTTTCAGAATTAATCATAATTTTCCAATTTGCTGATGAGCATTAACAGGTTGGAGAGAGCAGAAATAAAATTATTAGTGTAGTCTTATATGTTGCTGAAAACATTAAATAATAATWTAAAAATATTAATAGTAATAGTATATTAAATGATACTGTCACCATGCTGCATATCACCTCCCACTAAATGTACTTCTGCTAGTGACAGCCCCATCTTTTCATGGCCTAGTAGCTTTGGATAAACACACTTTCTGTAACTATGTCCTGACCTTTCCATTAAGTAACAGAACTGGTTTGCCAAGACTCTTCACGTGGTTTAGATGGCTTTAGTTTCCTTGTGTCTATCAGGGATAGACCAAGAAAGTGACATTTAAATTTTGTAAGCTTTTTTGTAAGGTGAGATTTGGGTCAGGATTTTGTAGACATTATGAACTGTGACATTCGCTGCTTTTTGATCCCAACAAAAGGAACCTGCTCTCAAATGATTCCTGGATTATTTTATAGTCTACAATTGGAAAAAGCATTAGCCGTGTCCAAACTTCTTTCTGACATGAACTCAAAATAGCTGAGGGAGGTGGATTTCATTAGAAGTTTTGGTCTTGTTCCAGCTTGTCTATGAACCTTGCACAGCATTTGTGCGGTGCTCAGCATCAATTTGGACACACCAAGTGSAACAGAGGCCTCTCGTGTTCCCCTACCTTCCTGCTCTGTCCCCCGGATATGGGAGAGCAGCCTGTGACTTGGTACTCTCCTGGGGAGCTCCCGCCTCCTCTCACTTGCAACAGACCAATACAATGATCTGTAGCCCATCTCCCACATTAAAAGTGTGGAAGTTAGGCTTGATCATTAAGTAAAAACCCCAGATACCTGTTAATGGAAGAGTCCTTCTAAGCAAGAAACTAATGGTTAGGCACTTTCTCCTCTTAGATTAAGTTTGTTGGGTTTTTTTTTTTTTAGTAATGCTGTACATTGTATACGTTTCAAGTACAGGGAGCTTGTTTGAAGTTTCTCTTTGAATAGTAGCACTCCACTCAGGCTCTAAACAACCACCTTCCCAAGTCAGATATATGTCCAGAATGTTTGTCTTGCAAATGAAGAGTTGGTTCTGTATATTAGCATAATTAATATTGAYAGAAGTCAATGAGACAGTGAGTGGCTCCTAAAACTGTAATGTTCTGTTTGAATATTTGCCCTCAAAACATGTCACTAGGAAGGTGTGAAATTTTTCTTTGCTTTCCTAGAAATTTAAGGATATTAATGAATAGTTTTGGGTTTGGGKTTTTTTTGCCCTCCTCTTTCTCTGCTGATAGACAGAGAAATTGAATAATGGTTTTCATGATCTCCAGTAATTGAATGGTCTTTGCAAGTGCTCCCTCCTTTTGATCACTCCCAGATGCCAGTGAAATCCATGGGCTCTGTCAGGACCTAAACAGGGTGGGATCCAGACTTGCAAATTTGTTCTAGAATTATGCTTATTTGGAACACCAAATTTAGGCTCCTCAGTTTGTTCCTTGTCTGAACATGTCCACATCTTGCTCAAGAGTGTGTTATCCTCTACAGTTATGTTACTAATAAGTTAAATGGCATATTCAGATGTTTGTGTCAGAGGGTCAGAGAAGATAAATCTACTGGGAATGATGGACTGTTTCTGTCAAAGGCTTTGGAAAYTGGCAGTACCAGATGCTTGTTTGTTTTTTCTCAACTGAATCAGTTCATTTAGGAAGAACTATTACCTTTGCTAATAAAATTTGCCCTCAAASATTTTACTGTAACATGACAAGTTATGATTCAATAAGAACTACCAAAATATGGTACAGRTGAGCAGTTTAAGCAATGATACAAAGTCGTGTCTGTAATATCAGATTGATTTTGTATGCACCTTGTTTCTACACAATATAATAATTGACTTTCACCAGATTTCCACTGAAAAAAATTAATCTTTCAGAACATGGATGTTCACTATTTTTTCCAAGTAGAAAAAGACCCAACAAGCTTGTTAATATAAGTTTGTAATGTAAGCTGGACGATTACAATCAAACCAAAAATCATGTTTCCTTKCAAAAAATCCAGCTTTGGCATTTATAATAAATTAAAAGGAGCACTTTCTGTTTCACAGCTAAGACTTCATTGGCTATTTAATGCAATACCTGGCTTTCTATGCCTTTGCTTTATTCCACTAACATTTATCTCTGTATTGGTCTGCATTTTTCCATTTAGATACCTTCTGTTCTGCCAAACTTCAGCTACCCCCTGACTGTCTTCTAAAACCCCCTTCAAGGCCTGTGTTTGCTGCACTGCCTACAAATCACTGTCACCTGGCAGTCTTGAAGCTGGAGGCCATCTGTGACCATGGTGACTGCTGATTTATGTGTGCACACCCATCTTCATTGTTATTCACACCACCTTCTTTCATACATTTTTCCCTTAGTCATTCAATTTCTTGTCTTGGGAACATGGAGTGCAAGGACTCTGGGGTGGGAACTGCCTACAACAATGGATGTAAGGTACAAAATAGATGTAGAGCTTTGTGAAAAATATGTCAGGAATTAATAATATGTTTGAAGTGTATATTTGTCAAAACAAGATTATATCAAATTATTACGGAGGAGGATATGTCTACCAAAATATGCAGGCCAGAATCACTGATTCAGCCAAAGACTGGAAGGGTTTTGGTGACGTAAACATCTCATAAACTTCAGGCCTTAGCATGCTGCCATTTAACTCAGAATAACTTTGAARTTTTTCTGAATTTTTGTGTCTTTCACACCTCTCAGGGTGCACCAGAGCTTTGACTTGTTTGGGACATACCCTCTTTCATATGGCTAAATCCTCAGCACTGGTGGCAGAGACTGAGGCGTCATATCTCAGAGAATTTTCTGCAAGATCTGCCCCATGTGGGACTCCTCTGCCCCAGAGACTTCTCAAGGGACACATGAGGAAAGCTTTTTGGCTGCCCTGTGTCTCTGGAAAGAGATCAAATGTTTACTTCTTATAAAACCATATTAAGGCAAGATAGGAAAATATGTAAGTGGAAAGCATATAAATCTGTGCAAAGAAAATGATGCAAAATCTCAGAAGAGACATTGTTTGGGAAAACCTGTATCAAGTAAGCATAAAATTAATTTAGTGGTAGTTAAAACATTTTAGAGGAACATGCTATATTCAACAATAGGGGCCCAATCCTGTCTGCACTGAAGTAATAGTGCTGAAATAGTTACAACAGAATTCATGTAGGTGAAGGTAATTTCTTTTCCATGTCCATGGGTAACATGTAATCTCTACATTGCTCCTATCCTGCCTCTCTACATTTTCACATGCCTAGCAACAATCTGAGATGACTTTGGAGAAAGCTGGCTTATCTACCCACAGAGCTGTGCTGCAGAATCAGCATAGCCTTTTTGATTTATTTTTCAAAGCTCTTCTGCATGGTTTCTGTCTTGACTTTCTTGTCAACTTGATTTAGTGCAAATCTCTGGGGATGAATTGTGCATTGTATGAAAGTAGTATTACTGTTGTTGAAACAGGCTCAAGCAAAGAGCTTCTGTTTGTGGAACTGTTTTATGTTACATACATTAAAAATGTCAAACTTCTGAAGAAAAATCTCTTGCAACAATCTAAAGTTGACTTTGCAGAGCAATCTCTTCACTCTCCCCTGTAGTGTTAATTTTTCTATATTCCTTGCTTTCCCTAATGAACTGGTTTTGGTTTGAGACTTGGCTGATTAATAGCTTCATGTCAGTGCTCTAATTKAAGCTTGATTTGCTAGCAAGGTGCTGAGCACATTCATCGAGTCAGTGGGAGTGGCTGGTGTTCAGCACTTTTGCAAATCAGGACGCTTACTTCAATGCCTCAGTATGGGTTCAGGAGCCTGATTTAGGCTCCTATTTTTATTAACCAGAGTGATGATATCCAAATATATTAACTGGTGTGTTCTTTGAATAACTGCAGCTAGTATTTAAAAAAAAAAAAAAAAAAAAAAAAAAAACACCATGAAGTCACTTAGCCAATTTTTGGGATTTGTGTGTCCAGTGCCCTGACTCTAAAAAACCTGACCTATCCCTTTTGTTCAGCATAACTCTGGGCCAGGAGGTATCTCTTTCTTCTGGGTATCAGCTTTGCTAAATATGTATTTGGTCCTTCTGCTTGCTTGAAACTGCCAAGCTGGTGTAATTGGGACATGGTGAGTGCCCTAAAATGTGGGGACAGTTAAGATGCATAGCTTCTTCTAACTTTGATTTCAATACATGAATGTACAGAATGTGTTTGGGACTCTAAAGGATGAACAAGGAAGTAACGAATCTCCATGTCAAGCATTTCTCCAAAAGGTCCTGTGAGTCTTTGGTCCTACTGAATCTCTCMTTGCATAAATTGACTCAATAAACATGTCAGATTCTGAAACGTAGCAGGCTTTTGCAGGTGGTGTCTGAAGTGAGCTGCAAAACAAGACAGCCTTTGATAGGTGTATGAATTTGTATAAATGTATGAGGAATTGTTCACATAAATCCCTGTGCTGCCACTGTGATTTATTACATGTGAAAAGCTCAGAACATCAAAAYGAGACTGTAGCTGTTCTGCCTAACAGCTGGACCTGGAATGAATTAATGGAATATCATAATTCAGTAAAGGTTCTCTGCTCATGTCACAGAACCAGAAAGCAGCATATGAGTGTTTTATCAGCCTAGCAGTGACCTCAGAATATATATATATATATATATATATATATATATATATACAAGCATGTAGAATATATTGCTCTTCTCTTTATTGTCCTATGCATTAAGACATTGTTTCTGTGGCATCATACTCTGATTTAACCAAAGGAGCCAAAGATGTAAAAACATATTGCTAATTGAAAAATGTTAATAGAAAAAAAGAAAAACAAACCTAGAAAACAGCTATTACCCCGACCATTTCCTTTGGCTTTTATATTCTTCCCTATCTGAATTGACCAATGCACATGGTCAGATGAATGATAGTTTCCTTCTCAGCTAAGCATTAGGAAAGCTGCACAGGATGGAYGAAATACACTCAAACTCAAATTGAATGCCTCAAATCCTGGAACTGGATAGCCCCATCCTTCATATCACAGCCAGCAGCAGAGATGGTGAAGTGGTGTAGGCTGTGATATATCAAGAACCTTACCTGTAATAAATATAACTCATAGACATAGCTGTATAGAGATTTTTCAGCAGAAAAAAAAAATGTAGAAAGCCAAATTGTGTGAAAGCTTGCTTGTTTCAGGTTTGTTGAAGTTTYATTTCTTAAGAATAGCCTGCTTGAGAGAGGTTTATGATTCCATCTCTCCTGAGACCCATCATGCATTGCAYGAGTGCTTGAATGGTGCCATGTGCTCCCATGAAAATTGTGAAATCAGCAGGAAATTGTGGAATCAGCAGGAAATTACCAGTTTTTTTCTTGGTCCAGTCAGGCATAGATCATAGTCTGATATCCATAGAAAGGAGAGGTATTTCAGGAGTATTTCCTTCTGTTTTGAGGGAGCCCAGAGACCGGCCAGCAGCACTCAGTGGTCCCTGGAGTGGAGGCCTTAGGATTGATTGCTGCTTTACAGTTGCCATGKTTTTTTTTTCTTTAGACTTGAGGTGGTTGTGTGGGATGGTAGTGCCATAGGGCAGGGCTGCACTGCATTATTAGCAGCATGGCAAGTAAACCCAGCAGGTGTCAAATTTCATCTTTTCCCCCATTCATATGCACAGATAAAAATAACATCTGCCAAGAAATGGAAAAGGGGTAGGAAGAAAAAAACGGTGGTCAAGACAACTTGAAGACTCCTGATMCCCAGCCTTTTGGCCTAGGCCAATATATTCTTTTGTCCAATATTTTTCTCGCAAGGCTGCTGGCATCATGTGTAACTTCGGATCCTTCTAGTCTAAGCCTGCAGAAAGGGCCAGTTCCTCTAGTATCAACACAAAAGTAAGCCTGAATCCTATTTATGTGGTCAGCTGTGACATTCATATCACTGTGGATATTTCTGTGTGCAGCTCTGTGTTCTTGTACATGTATTTCACATACAATTTGTAGTTATTTATAGATGAAAGGTTCAATCTGCCGAGTAACAACACAGAACTCTACAAGTTAATATAAGGGATACTATTTTTTTTGCTCTCCCCTTGGATTTATCAGCTGCTGTTTGAAGCTATCTCTAATAGCCCAGTAGCCCTGCTGCCTGTTTGAGAGCTGTCAGTAAGTTGGCGCTTTTATGATGATCTTTCCGGATATGATATTCTTAATTTTTAGTGTTATAAATCCTAGTTCATAATGTGTCTGCCTAATTTGTTTTCTCTTGCTTCTAGGTGTAGGCACTATCTCTTATTTGCTCTTACAGTTGGTTATGAATGCATTATCAGACTCAAGGGATGCTTTGTTCTCCTCCGTTCTGTGCCCCTTTCAAAGTCCCCCTCACAACTTGGGCAGTCCATTTACTTCTCAACCCCCATTAATCATTGCCATATGTGCCTCACTTTGCAGAGATACTCTGGGCCACTCATGGCCCAGAACAAATGTGGAAGACACACRTGAGTTGCTGGTCATATTTTACAGAGAGAACAGACCACACACAGAYACAACCTCCAAAGACTGAGAAGAGAAGGCACACATTAACTTARTATGGACCAGCTTTTTACAGCCAGAGAGAGAGAGGGGCAAACACTGACTTCTGTTTTTGCAMAGAAACTGATTACATGGAGATTATTTTAAAGGGAGATCAGGTCAGATTTCTGTTGATAATACATCCCTAGGAATTTATTTTAATATGCATGCAGCTTGAGGTTAAGATCATGAGTTTAATTGGAGTTCACAAGACAGAGATTTGGTCTATTGTTCATTAAATGAAATACACTTCATATAGATAATATAAATCTATTTGCATGTTCCAGGACTTGTAGTTGCTTTGAGCTGTTCAGCTGGTTCAAGCATCCAAGCTACTTAGTTCCTTAGGGTATGTAATGTGTATGGCTGCTGCARCAAAGATGGAGCAACAACAACAACAAAACACAGAGAAGCATGCTGATGTAGCTATAAATTAAATACTTTTTCACGCAGCATTAATTAATACAATTAGGGAGTAGAGGCTACTGTTGATGCACGTCAGTGAGGCTAAGGGCTTAGCAAGATTTGAAGTGACACTGGATCTTTACAGGCTCTGATATGATTGCTCTGCCTAAGTGCAATAAAGAAAAAACCCCATAACTTATGAAATATTCTTGATTTCATAATGAAGCCTGAAATTTGCAACAGTTTTAGGATGTCAGCTAGTAAAGACACTAAAATCTGAAATTTCTGCTTGACCTTTACATGATGCTGGTGGTGGTTTGCCTAAAGTCTGAGTCCTGATGTTGTCTCAGTACTATTTATCCTGTTAACACATTCTTGTTATTTTTTTTTTTTTAATACGCTTATGTTCCTGTGTAAGGGTTCCTGAAATCTAAGGCAATGAATTGCACTGGAATAAGTTTGTGCAAAAAATCTAGACTTAACATGATGTGTTGTGGAGCATGTCATCAATGTATTTTTTGCTAAAAAATGGCAAGCTGGCTACTACTAATAGTAGTAACTCAGATTGGTGTATGTGTACTTATTACATATTGCTGTGTTCTAGGAATATACACGACTWTATAAACATTTATAAATGATTGAAAAAGAAATTTAAATAAGTGGACACCATAAAATGAATAAAAAAAACAATAGAATCTTCCCTCATTTCAGCACATTTTGTATGTCCTATTAGGGCCCCAGGGGATGCAATTCAGTGTTGTCAAATGCTTACTTTTGGAGAGATTCCTCTCAGTGTCCTCTCAATCCRTTCAAGTTCTGAGAGTGAAGGAAACTCAACTGCCAGTATCACRTGCATAAAATCATCAGGGCCTTGTTCAGCACGTAAATCCTGTGGTGTATTGCCCCAGAGCTGTTGCTGGCTTGGTGCTAGACATTTGGAAAATCTTTTGGTTCCCTTTCTGTTCCTGCTTCTCATCTGAGACTTGAGATTTCTGTCAGSACAAACAGCTTAGCTTACAGGCCTGGCTGTAAGGTATGACAAAACTTTTCAGAGCCAAGTCATTAAATGTGTTGCTAGAATCAGATTTCAACATGTTAATAAATATTGCTCCACCAGAAATGCTGGCAACAATGGCAGGAGTTGTACCTTGAGGCTGAAGGTTGGTCTCGACAGTAGCCATCAGATCACCAACCCAATGTAGCATGATTTCTGTCAYTGACAGTAGCTCTTTTGAAACATCTTTCTCTGGGCCATTACCATCTAGTCTAGTAATTTGTGTGTATGAAAAGTGCATTCAAATTGACATATGACATTTTCTGCAAACCATGTAGAATTTCTCTTCTGATTCTACTGCAGTAGTCTTTATTGGAGTGTTGTCCTGCCAGAGACTGTATTTGCATGGGGTGCAGAGGGATTCATGTATTTGTATGGGACACAGAAGCATAGATTGACTATTCTGATGTACCCAACTCTTGAAAGGATGTGTGTCTATTATTTTGWTGCATTGGGCAGCTATTAATAGTCTTGCTCTACTATATGCAATTAATTTTCCATAGCCACCAAGCTCCTTTTACAGGTTCAAGCTGTAATGAAATAACAGAGGAATGGATTAAATTTTCCAATACAACATTTGTTACAAACTATTTATTATAACAGCTAACATTTAGGCAAATCAAATGCTTAGAGGAAAGCAGAGCAATTTTTTCAATCTGTCCAGCTTCAAGCATCACCAGAAGATGATGCTACAAAGTGCAGCAATTTTCACATAATGCATTGTGTGGCATGGGAACAAGAATATACATATGTACATACATACATACATACATAGGTTTTCAAACAAGAAACCTGGCAGGATTATATGTACATACCTTGGAGTGTGATTGTGTCTGACTGTCAAAATTACTAGTGCAATGTGTTGTTAAATCAATCACAGTGAAGTTCTTGTTGGAAGAAAAATACAGAGTGCACTTCTTGTATGCAGCGTGTTAAAATGGTTGCTACAGCCAATAAAGCTGGAATGGTCTTGATTCAATATCCACATTTATTTATTAAGTCAAGCTGTATGACTGATAGTTTCAAGGCTTGCTACATTTGCATATATTCCCTTAGTTAATATGCAGAGGAGAAAGATCTGTCCCCAGGCTTCTGGGTAATAATAGCAATCAGACTGATTTGGCACAGGAGATTCATCATTGCAGTCCAGTACTCCCATCTAAATCAGTACTCCCAGGTTTTGCCTAGTAGGTCCCTACTGTTGATGTCATCTCATCACTCTGAAATCTATGTGAAAAATGATACTCAGTCTCTTTTCCTTTGTCCACCCTGTCAGGGTCAGTCAAGCAAGGTACTAGCTAAACAAGAAAGGTGCTTGTTTCTTAGAAATGGTTTCTTACCACTCTAAGCATACAGACAGTATTTAAATACCCAGTAGTCACAACCTAAGTCACTATTTAACACAATGGGGTTTCACATTCATAATCCTTAGGTGGAAGCTCTTATCTCCCTACTTCAGCTGCGCCATATTACCTGTTTAAATGTTTATTGATTTATTTTTTATAGATATGGTTCTGTTGATAAACATTCTCAGTCAAAAGCTTTTGTACAGATGGGTTTCCTAAAATACTGTGCAATCCCAGAGGAAAGCACTAGTTTAACAATTAATAGAAATGCTGCGATTACAGAGTAAAACTGACTGTTTTCATGGCTTGGAGATAATGAAGGGACTTTTCAGGGTAATTCATGGGTATGAAAGGACAGATTTCTTAATTTGTGTTAAGAGAAATGATTACGTCTTGCAGCCAGTGTGCTGAGATGGGAATGTTTGGTGCACAGGACCTCAGGTGGGAGTCATAGCAGCAGGACTTCTGTCCCAGAGTCACAGCTTGGTGTTAGACTGTGAAACTCATTTAATTTTCAGAGTCTCAAAAATTATTGAGCTTTGCTTTCTATCTGAAACCATGTTGAAAGCTGCAGAGGAAACTTGACACCTAGCTTGCTCATTAAGGGCATCTTGAATTAAGCAGCAGTATTTCTATATGCCTGTGTGTCATAAAGATATGACTTGTTGATATTATGTGTTTTCAACATAAAGCACTGACATTCCCAGAGTGCAGTGGTTTATTCAGTAGACAAGTGACAGCAAAAGCCAGGTGACTCAAGATGCATCTTTCAGTACTTCTCTGTAATTTGTGTGTTTATTTCAAACAAATAGTAGAAAATKACTTGATATTATCTAACATTTCAGAATGTTAGGGATTCTGTAAATACAGCCTACTTCTCCCTCATCAGTTTTAAGCCTCAGACCGAGGCAGACATAGACTATGTAGCAAAATATAAATGCAAGGAGTCAAGGGTTTTGGTTGACTAGTTGTGATGACTTTTAAACAGTACTACCCTCAGTTTTCCTTTTTGCTCCTTTATTAAAATTAAACATCCTGTCAAAGGGGCAGCAAGATTTGTGCTCTGTCCTAGGACTTAATACTGGTATTTTTACTTAAGCTACTTGGTAGATTGTTGGGAAGCAAGTYTATGTCTAAAGTTTGTGCACAGCACTTAATTTACCACTGTGAGATAGTGGCTTCTTAGATGACTAGAAAATCCTAATTTTCAGAGTGTGGATTACATTGGTAAATTGGGTATTTGAAAGAGATGGGGGATGAATCAGCAAGACATTACACTTGAATTTGCCATGAAGAATACTGAGGCCTAGAACCAATCTGGGTACTGAAAGCAGGCTACCCCTGACAGGGTGGGACTCAGCAGGAGCTAATWTTCCCAGTGCAAAGTAGATTGGTCAAAGGACAAATACCTGGGACCTACTACTCTACTCTGTCCCTGCCATTATACAAGTTTTGTGTTAAATGCCCACCCATTAGGATAAGAGACTGCACTGATTGGAAATGGAGATTTTGGCAGCTTGTAAATAAAGAAAGATTCTGCAGCTTTAAACAGGTCACCTGGATGATATTTTGAGTTGGGTTATTGAGTGAAGCCTTCCAGATTATTTTAGTTTAATTTTTAAGGCTGAGACAGGGATTGGAGATGATATTACTTAATCCTTTGAAAAAAAAGAAATTTGAAAAAAAACTTGGTCTGTTTTTTGCCATTCTGTGCAATGGCTGAACTGGGAATATTGGTCCACTAATAGTTCCAAAATACCTTCTGAGCCTTTAATGAAAATGAAGATTATGATGATGATGACTCTTATTATTTGAAAATCTGGGTGTTAAGTTTACCCCTATTTACTATGATTCTTTATGCAAGATTGGTCTGAGCTTAGATCTAACATTCTGTACAAGCTTAAATCTCCTTGATGCAGGAGAGATGAAGGAACTGTTTTTAAATCAATCTTTGTTTTGTTTCTGATTCTGTTTCTGTTTGTTTCTGTTTAATGTTGCTGTGCTCAGATCATTCACACTGAAAATGTTTTAGGCTTGCTGTGGGTAGATAAAGATTCCCCTTTAGTTGACAGAAATAAAGACAGAAAGCAAATTAAATCCCAGCAGAGAATAAGTGCTTTGCTCCTCTCCCAAATTGCTTTCAAGGCTTCAGTCTTAAAAGTGAAAATACTGAGAAATAAACTTCACTGGCAGTGGTGCTGAGTAAGAATCCACAGGTCAGAGATTTCATGACAGGTCTTGGTCTAAAGTATCACAAGCTTCTCTTGCTTTATGTTCCCTTTATCACCTAAACTTCTTGTTCCCTATTTCCAAATAATTTTAGATTTAGAAGATCTCTGGGTTGTCTCTTTATCTTTTGGGTAAAAACAGGCAGAAAGCAATGCAAAGAAGAAATTTCAGAACTTTTCCAGCCCTGCTCAGTTCAATTTGCGTTATAAATTAAAAACTAGGCTAAGGAAGGTGTATTGTTATTTCATCCAAAGCAGTCGGCTTTAGGTAGTTCTACATGAAGGGAAAAAAGAAATCTATCATTACCTGTACTTTTGGTCTCCCATTTGTCTGTGTAAACKGTTAAATCTGTCTCTAACCCTATATTCTTTGAGCAATTTTACTTTCTAAAATCTGTCCCCAACAACACAGATCACCTTCTCCTACAGTTTTCAAATTGTTTGTTCCTTTCTTCACTCTCGTTTTCTGGGATGGTTGGGGAAGGATGGGCAAAAGAGCCCACTCAATTCTTTTATGAATGGAATGGAAGAAAATGCCCTGAGCCACACATTATTTCTGCTCTTTTAATGTAGAAATAATATAAAACCTTGAAAATGGCAGCCAATCTCAGGAATATATTTTTACAGCTAGCCATGCACATTGCATACTCTTAGCAATTGCTTAGCATTTTCCTTGCTATTTACTTTTGAGACCTGGCACACTTCATGCATTTCGCTGGCTTATGTTCCCTTTCCAGCTAGATAAAGGTATTTTTCTACCTGTAAAGATAGAAGGAAAAAGTCTCGCTAATGCTGAAGCTTCTTGTTCCCTATGTCAGATTTGATCCCTTTTTAGGATGGTATGTCCATAAGAATTCTGGTTAGAGATGAGAACTCATCAGTGAAAGTAAACATATGTTGAGAGTTGCTCAAACCAAAACCTGTGCTTGGACCGTGCTCATACCCTTTTAATGTTCTTATTTGCTCATAAGCATTCTAGTCTGATGTAAGTACCATTAATCTCAACAAAAAGTTGAAGTAGCATTATAATGCATTTATGGAATTTCAGGTTCATAAATCATTACTATTTTTATGGAAAATCTTATTCTATGCATTATCTGTATCGTATTAGGGAACACAGTAATGCCTGTTGAAATGATGAGCTGTGTTTAAACTAACAATAATATTAACTTAAACTAACAAAAATGTATGTTTTCTGTGTGAACCGGTGTATATGTGCACATATATATTAACATATGTGAATTAACCTGCATAGTGTGCCAAAGGAGAATCGGTTACTGAAATCATTTAATGATTCRTTAGGCCAGGCAGAAACATAGGCCCACACACCCTGTCACAACTGCCCAGCAAGACATTCCCTTCGAGGAAGCGTGGGCTTCTTGCACATATGGTCTGCAATAGGCTTAGACAAATCAAAACTTCCTTGACTTTCTACGTTAGGGACAGAAAACATATCTGGACACGGGTATGTGTGGCAGCTGCTTCTTGAATTGAAAGGGCTGGAAATACAGGCAATGCAATAGAGTGGACAAGTGTTTTGTGCAAGACTACATGCAGTAGGTGGAACCAAAGCCTGGTCTCTGAATGATTTCATCCTCCTCCATACTACTCTGTCTACCAGACAGAGAGAAGGAATAAGCTGTGGTAGAAGGCAGAGAAGGAAAAGTCAAACTTTATCTCTGCTCAGAAAAAAAAAAACCTGTCTTCGTTTGCAGAATCTGCTTGTTCCCTTTACATAATTTCCAGCAAGAGAAGTGTTAAACCAGCATTCAGAGTCCTTATTCCTTCTGGGATTTGGAAGGTAACAGCAGATGCCAAGGTTATCTTTGTCCTATCTCTCCAGTGAGGCTCTTGTGCAAGCACAAACAGAATCATATGAAATCCCTTCCTACTATCGATACCAACAATAAGCACAGATTTTTACAATTATTTAATTTAAATTGTAAAGTTTAGGGCTGTCTAGTTTAAAAGTAACTCAGAGTCTTTTGAGAACAAATGAAGACTGCTCACTGAGTTAATATCTTTTTTTAAAAGGATTTCCAGAAGACAATACTGTTCTGACCCCTCTTACATCAGCTGGGAGTGTGCAGCATTTACCACAACTAAGGTTGAAAACCATGACATAAAATCTCTGACCTGTTCAAGATCCCCTCATAGCTGAATTTTTYCACACTGTAGTTTCTCTGCTTCCCTTGTTTGTCTGTGCCAGCTTGGTATAAATCACCATAATCCTGGTTAAATAATTTGTATTCATTCTGATGAAAATGAAAAACAAGGCCATGCTGCCTAGTGGATAGGTGACAAAATTAGAACTAAGAAGATCTGAGATCTCTAATATGCCACTGATTTGTGGGGTGACCATGGTTAGATTGCCATTCCTTGACTCAGTGTTCTCCTGTTGTCAATGGGAGGCAATTTGTTCACTTAGCAT
This sequence comes from Malurus melanocephalus, assembly GCF_030028575.1. Classification (NCBI taxonomy): domain Eukaryota; kingdom Metazoa; phylum Chordata; class Aves; order Passeriformes; family Maluridae; genus Malurus; species Malurus melanocephalus. The sequence goes on from NW_026623531.1 coordinate 657,346, forward strand.
TTGCCCACCATGGATATGAATGGTGGTCTGTGATGTGAATTAGGTGGGTTCTGGATTTTAATTATTTTTCTGCATTTTTGGCCCTCATCCTTGACAGCTTTGTACTTTGTGCCGTCATTTCCACTCTGCATTTTTCATACAAGACTAAACGGGAGAGGACTCTTTCCTTGATGATAGCCCACATGCAGTAGTCAAAATACAAGTTGACGGAAAAAGCAGGGAGGTGAAGGTCCAGGCCATTCATTCTGAAAGATGACAGCAGAAACAAATGTGTCTCACTTTTGCCCTCCTATTTACTCAAGCAGAAAACAAAACAATAGAGATGGGAAAAGATCTGAAAGAGCTGTCACAGAACAAGTGCACCATGCCAATAATTTGAAGGATTAAGGACCCCAAGCTGTATGTCCTGACACAATAGCTAGGGCCATCCTGTTCACTSGGTTCATGGATTAGAGGGATGTTTCATATGATTCTGGTTTTCTTTTCAACTCTGGTTGAACAAACATAGCCTGTGTGCTTGCAAATCCCTTGTTAGCAAAGCAAAAGGTCAATACAATTTCCCTTTCACTACACTCTATGATTTTGCCTTTGGAAAATGTTGCAGTTGCTCTGTCTGGATGCCTTCACAGAATCAGCATGACTTTRTGTCTGGTTTAAATAGTGTGATGAAGAATGGTGGGAAGCCCAGAGGARAGGCCTGGAGTCAGTATACCTGCATGGAGTCAGAGACACTGGGGGRCTGACCTGAGACACACTTGATTTGCTTGTTTAAGCTGCTGTCTTATGAAGTAGAATAGTTCAAGCTTGAAGTGCACTTCTGTTCAGGCTATGGCTATGGCAGGATTTGGGATCAGTGATGTCACAGATTCTATTTTAAAGACATCTCTGTTTTACAAATGAGTGCTTTAGTGCTCTGTAAAGTTTATCTGGTTTGGGTCAAGCAGGGATTTTTTTCATCTCACATTGCTGCCAGCAGGCTGTTAAGGAGCTCCCATCCAGTTTCTGTGTCACCTCAGGCAGGACAATGTCATTCCAGCACTAAATATGTGCCTCATTTAACATGTTCTATAGGCACAGTTTTGGAATTTCATGGTCAATGGTGATAAATGCTCATCATCAGGGAAGATGGTCACAGAAGTCCCACAAACTTCAGTAAGTTAGGAGTATTTGTGCCCATGTACTAATTAGCTATGAACATTTGTCATTAAGAATCTAAAAAGTTACATGGTTTRTGGGAGCACAGAAAAATTTCAAGAGAGTTGTCACAGCTTCTGGGTCCAGCATGTAGACTCAAATACTCCCTATCTAATGCAGGGTCATTTCTCTTTTAAACTCAAGCTCAAAGTTTCCATGGGAGGGGATGGGRGTGGGGAGCAAATTTGCAGTATAGCTAAAGTCTTCCTACTAAGAAGGATTCTGATGTATGTTTGAGTGCTTTTTGTCTCTGTTGCCCCATAATCCATTTATCTCTGTTTTCTCATACCAGCCATTACATTTATCTTGTTTTCAGTGAGGGTACTTAGATTAGCATTAAAATTCCAATGCACCTGGGTAATGTCTCAGGGCTGTAAGTGTGATGCAGTCTTTGTATGCGCACACAGGACAAACCCTTTAAAGAGAGGGATGCCTGTCAATTGATGTTCCTGTGCAGGCTGTTAGTTGCTCTTATGGGGCTCTACCTGAAGTATCAGCACTGTTAGTTTCCTCCTTGTACTTGTCCTTAAGAGACGCTGTTCAAGAGAAAAACAGAGTTCAGTCCTGGCTCTCTGGGGCAGTTTGCTGAGGATGCAGTAGAAGTGGGGAATATTCACTCATTAGTTCATTCATTCAGCCTGAGATGTCTCAGCATTAGATTCAAAGCAGTAACTGTGATGAAAGATTTGCTCCCTCTGGTAACATAGTTCTTTTCAAGWAGGGCTGAGTTCACTTCCTGATGAAACCACTGGCCCTGCTACACACTTTAAGCTCTCGTGTTCACATGTCATCTTAGACTGACTGCTGTTATTAGTTTGGCTGCGAGTAAGATAACAGTCCATTACAAGCCTATTTTAAATACAGCTGGGACACAAGCAGGAAGGCAAACTTCCTGCTTTTGAGAGGAGCAGGAAGATGGGGCATTTCAGGAGACAAATGTTTGATATTTATAAAATGCATAGCAGATGGGCAGCTGTAAAGTCACCTGCTGACAGCAGTGAGGTACAAAGCCCTCTCCTGTTACAGAGGAAATGCTGGTTTCTCACAGATAGCCCAAGTAAGGTTTGAAGGGTTTTCATCTCCTTCAGCTACACGGRGCAGGCTTGGGGTTTGAGTGTATTTTGAAAGGTATCTGCTTTTATATAGGTGAATTTTCAGAGAAGCTCAACAGCTTTCCAGTATGCAATTGTGCTTTCACTAAAAATCATAATTCCTCCATGGTTTGAACTTGCAATTGCCTGCTGCTGTGGATGGGACTAGTGTGGTGGCCATGCCAGTGCTAAGTTTATATTGCAACAGACCAGATTGTTCTCTTACAAGCAGAAAAGGCCTACATTTGTGCATTCCCTGTGATCTTGTCARCTCATTTTTACTGTTCCACAGTGCCCACAAGTAACTCTATGATCTTTCTAAGGATAGTGGGAGTGGTAAATCAACAGTGCAGATAAAAGATTTGGTCCACAACTTCTTGCACTGAGAAGCACTAATGCAGTAGAAGGGCAAAACCAGGTTTACTTTGTGCTGCTGATGGAYTGGCCTGATGGATGAACCTGTCCTGCTAAGCACTTATGTGCCTTCCCCACATAAAAACCTGGAACAGAATAGCTCTTCTAGATTGGCAGATTGACATTCCTGGGTTCAGAGATGAACAAGCAAATCCCCAATCTACTCAAAGGTACTTGAACTGGTTTTTAGAAGCACTGTTTCAGGAGCAGAGACAGGCAAGCAGTGCTTGCAGACCCTGAACAGACCAGGAGAGAAGAAGGTTATAGTGTTTAATTGTCTGTCTACCTACATTGCTCCTGGGTTCTGCCTCTTTTGCATGGAGATGTACATATACACTTGCACACATTTGGCACTTCAGTAAGTCTCTAAATTAAAAATTAGCATTTCAGCTATTAGGTGAATCCCAGGCCTTGTTTTCTCCTGATGGCTATTCTTATGATGGGGGTTTGTGGGTTTTTGGTTGGTTTTTTTTTTTTTTTTTGGGGGATAGGAATACCAGTGAATAAAATTTCTTTTTTTTCCCCCTTTCTTGATGCTATTCAGCCTGGGTAACATGAGGTTTTGTGACTACATGGGTTCAATGGCTTTGGCAGGATGCCACAAATTTTATCACCCTTCTCTCCATTGAGTGAGAGAGAAACAGACATCTATTTTCTGTGCTAGCTGGATTTCAGATTTGAGATTTCCCGGCTGTCCATTCTGCTCTGAGATGATGGTCACGTTCCTCTCTCCTGGGAATTTCAAGAAGCAGAGGGCTGCTCAGGATCATCACTGCAAACTTCCTGTCCCCATCTGGAAGGCAGCTAGCCTGCCTTTTGTATTTATTCATCTCTCTGAAATGAAGGAGGTTTCTCCAGCTGCCCTTGAGAGCTTAGTGTGCTTTTAGAGGGAGCAAAGTTTGGGTTTAAACTTCCTTTGTGCCTTCTAGCAATTGAAGACAAAACATGTTTTGATCTTTACTCAAATTTACAGATTGAGATTTAATTAATTTCTTTTGGCAATTGGTTTGAATTATATGGTGATATTTTTGATTCAGGCATAGTATTGAATTAAAGACAAACTAAATTATTATGCTTGTCAGTATATTAAAGACAACAAGAACTGTGAAGGGCAAAAAGAATGAAAACACAATGATCACCTCTGAATATTAAAAAAATGCACATGATGTACCATGGTAGCCTGAGAAGGATGAAATTCCCTCTTTGTCCATGGTGTTTCCTCTTAACACAGAGGCAGCACAGTCAGGCCATCTGTGGATTAGTACCTTCATGTGTTTTGTCGGTATGTTCTTGAGTTTGGGCTGCCTTTGCTTCACTTTTATGGAATACCAAAGCTGATCTGAGAGTTGGGCCCTAAGCATTAATGAAACCAAAGCAGTAATATTAATAGTAATATTAATCCAGTGAAAAGCAGGRTGAACGAGACAGTGATTTCTCCTCTCCTCTATTTGATCTTTTTTTTCCCGCAGCGGTGCACGGCTTTCCCAGTGCTCAGTCCTCAGCTAATTTCACCACCCCGGGAGCTCCCAGAGACCGACACACGCAACAGGTCGGCCAGGGGCCGCCGCACCCCCTTCCCGAGCTGCCAGCCCGGCGTCCGACGCGCTGCTCCCGCCTTTCTCCGCATAGGCTTGGGTTCGCTTTCCCGACTGGGAAGCGCAGGCCCTCTTTGCTCCTTGTCCCTGGCCGGGGCTCGCTCCGTGCCGGCGCCAAGCGGGTGTTCCCGCGCCGCTGCCGCCGGGCGGGCGGGGGGCGGCGCCCATCGCGGCCGCCGCCTGCTGGGGAGCCGCGGAGCCGCGGCGGCTCTGCTAGGCTCGGCTCGGCTCGGCTCGGCTCGGCTCGACTCGAGCGAGCGCGGCTGCGGCGTCCCGTCTGGGCGGGCACGGCGGCTGCCGCGGCGCTCCGAGGTAAGCTCCTCTGCGCGGGTAACTTTGCGGGGCTTTCGCAGCTATGGCAGCTGGTCACTGCCCTGCGTCTGCAATGGAAATCGCCTTGGCTCCATTTTATTCTTGAGATTATTTTTACACGTAAGGACTAGTCGTTCTTTAAAGGGCCATTATGGTGTGGGATATTAGCGCCTCTCTTGTTTTTCCTATTATCCAGAGACGGTGTCGGTGTTACACCACAATTTTTGCAAGCCTTTATTCAAGCCTGTTATTTGCAAGTAGAATAGATTGCAGATGCAGAGAAGTATGAGCTTCTGGTGCTTGTAAATAGAAGTGCTGTATTTCTGTCAGGGGGAAGGGGGAGCAGATTACAACGTTGCTTTTAAAATGAGAGGGAATGCGCACGGGCATTTTCTGTATACCTTCGGACTCAGCAAACTGAGTCAATCTGGTGGGGAGTCTGTGTCTGCTTGTCCCGAGAGAGCTAAAGCCAGGATGTATGCATTACGGTTGTTCATTCATCAGCGGCTGCAGATAATGCAATTACTAAGTCAGCGGCGCATGGATGCTGCCCTGCGTGCGACATTCTGAGAATACTGTACTTTAGGAAGCCAGCACTTGCTGTAGTTTGGATAAAACAGAAGCTGGGAATGGCAGGGTATGAAACCATTGTGTCTTTAAGAGGAAAGGAGGCTACTGGTTAGTCTCACTCTCCTCTTTCTGAAGATTTGTATTTTGTGTGCTTCTCTGCAGAGGTATAAATACCTTTTGCAATCAGTTCATAAGGAATTCAGGAGTGAAAAGTAATTGGCAGCAGCTTCAGGTATCACCGGTGCCTGATGAATGGTAGGTGGTTTAAATGTCTGAGACTACGCAGTAGTTTTAGTTAAATCCTATCATAGAAAGGGCTTCATTTAGCTCTCAGTTTTTTATTTACAGATCAGATTCTGCAGCTGGGGTATGRCTACCTCACTCCTGAGGTGTCTTGGAAAGGAAAGGGAAAAAAATCACCAGTGTGATTACCATGGACACAACTATTCCTTATTTATTTATTAGGCTATTAGGGTAATGAAGAAAAGGCATGCCTGCCCTGCTGTGCATATCTCATTTCAGCAAAACTGCCTGGGCTCCTGCTGTTACCCTTGTTTGATTTTTAACCAGTAAGTGGCCTGTGCTCGTGTCAGTGCTGTGGCTGTTACTCTTTTATGTAGGGGTTCAATAAAAGAGCCCTCAAATCAAGGGCACCAGAGTGGAACCCAGATGGGTGATAGTGGGATTTATTCTAAGTAGAATCTATTCACTCTTCTGCCCAAGGATCAGTGTTTCCTTAGTTGTAGTGGTTTGTTTTTTATTCTGCATCATATTGCTGTTACTAGTGCTGCTGGAAGTACTTGTTTATGCTAGTGTTTCATTTTTATAGATTATGTTCCTTGAAGATTGTTCTCTCTTGCATGTATTGCTACCTTGTCATAAAAAGAAACTCTGTCTGTCCCAAACGCTTCTCTGCCTAGGACATCTGGCAAGGCAAGGGGTGGTTTAGCTTGCTGAAGGTTAGTAGCAGATTGATATCTCTTTACTTCTAAAGGCTGGACCACATTGGTTCTGCTGCATGCATAGATATACAAAAAACATGTATGTATCACGTGGGTGTCTCTAATGAATTCCATTTCTTTTGCACTCCTTTTTTTCTTGTTCAGTAGGCATGCTTATTATCTTTAATTGGGAGTTGTTATTTCTAAAGATAATCCTGTTCTGTAAAGCCAATATAGATTCATARTGATATAAAAATATATAAGTAGTGATATTTATAGACTTAAAGCACAGCAAGTATGCCTTTTTTGGGAATACATCAGATATTTTGTAAACAGACACAGAAACATACATACACACAAGCTCACACCTAAGCTATCTAGAAGAAGAAAGAAACAATGCCTAATAAATTTCACATGCCCAGGAGGCTAATCTAAATGTCAGAAGGTAAGAATTATGTGCTCCATGTGAATATTATTTGCAGCTTCCTTTTTCTTTGATACATAACTGATTCGAAGAGTACAAATGTAAGGATTCCTCCAAAGGAAGGTCATGTGATAAACAGGTCTCTTCTTGTGTTTTCTTCTTTGCAGGGGAGGGAAAATATTTGGAGTAGGGGGAAAGGAAAACTCAAGAGAAACTTTGAAGCACTCTGCAAATGTTGAATTACAAGTTTACTGTTTTTGCAAAGGTTGAATCTGGGRAAAAAAACAGGAATGTTAAACCTTTGTGAAAATTGTATGTTGTATTTTGAAGAATGTGCTCTGTGTATGTGGGTGCAGCATATGTGTGCACACACCCAGGTCACTATTAAGATATGGCAGCAGATGTTCACAGAATTTATACTGATGTGTTACTGTATACAATGTGCTAATTAATTGATGAACACTTTGTCTCAGTGGTATTCTGCAGCAGAGGGCTACTCTGGTTAATTCTCTGTTCCTCTATGTTATTTTGGTATTATTTTTCAGTTTTCTGTACCTTGACTTTGCTAAATGCTGCTTTGATCTTATGACAGCACAGTGCAGATGGGGAGACCAAAACACTTTGCTGGTTTTGTTTGCTTTAAGCAAAAACAGTAATATGTATCTCCTAAGATGGACAAAGAATCACAGTGTTTTTTCTCTCTGCTGAGTCCTTTGCTATGAGCCAGACGTTCTCTTGGTCTGATCCTGAAGTCTTCAATCTCTTCCATAATCCTRTTATCTTCTGTGGTGCTATATATGTGAATGAGCATTAAGGAATTAGGTTGTACAGTGTGTGTTGTTTGTAGTGCAAGTTAAGACAGGGTCAGCACTTTCATTGCTTAGTGTAATTTATATCAGAGCAGAAGCTACCTATAGGATTATCGAAACTGCTGTGCCTTTAAGAGCAGACATTTTTAGCTGAGAAGCTTGCTTTTTTTTTCTTTTTTCTTTTTTTTTTTTGTGAGATATTTGATTTGGATTTATTCAGCATTGGGAAATTCACTGGCAGCATGGATAAAGTTCAGTGTTCTTTGAAAATTGTTTTTACTTCAGGCCTTTGAAGTTCTCAATCATGGGTAGGTTGTTTTAGTCTTTGCTCTTATTGTATAAATAAGAATATTGTATAAAAGAATAAGCTAGGGCTTTTACTTGCTGCTTAGGCTCTCTGAAGTAGGAGCATAACAAAAGCTTGGGTTCTCAACAGTGCTGGATATCCAGGTGCTTTCCTTCACTTTTTCTTTTCCTTTGATGATTGACACTTTGTGTATYTAAATAAGGCTTTATGAACCTAATCTTTGCCTTTAGTATGATTTCAGCCTCTGTTCCTTCACAGACTGTACTGTGACCATTCTGCATGTCACAATAAAAGCAAGTTTTGGACTTGGTATTTGGATCACTTAGAGGAGARGGTTTGGGAAGTGATGATGTCATGTCTTCACACTCAGCCAAGAGAGTGCTTACCCAAGCATGACAGTGAAGGCAAATGTGCTACTGTAGGTGTCTTTCAAAGGTGTCATACTGATGCCAGAGTTCGGGTTTGTCAGGACTTCAGAGTTCTTTTTGCATGAAAATTTATCCATGCCAAACTGCTTGAACAGTGGTGGTCAGCCACTTTGTTGTAACTCTGCCAACCAGATACAGTCATGCTTCATTCACGCTAGGGCTACTAAAACTGATGCTATGTGCCATCCCAGAGAGAAATGCTGTTTAAATACTGGAAGGAATAGCACTTCTGTATGTACTTTTTCATTATTTCACTAAGGTATAACAAAGCAAGATTAAGTAATTTTGGATTCCTGTGTCATGGATGCTGTTCATTGGAATGTGTTTAGGACAACAAATAGTATTAGATGAGAATAATGAGGTAGCAAAACTGGTTTGTGATGTGCTTCTCAGATCAGACAATTCGTATTGGAATTTGGGTGTGTGAATGCCTGCATRTCAGTCACTATTGTGTTCTCTCTTACTTCCTTTACATGTTGACATCTGTCTAATGTGTGCAGTGTAAGCCTGGGTGTTTGGGTTTCTTCCCTATTCGCAGTAAAAGGAGATGATCTGGATTGATTTTGGGACAAGTTTGTTTCGTATCCTCTGTGAAGTCTCTCTAGCCACAGAATTACGTTGTAGCACTCAATCTGTTTCTTATCTACAGATGCCAGCATAGGCAGGCAACTCTTCTATCACTTTCCAGTTGAAGGAAATGAGATGTGGATAGGTAAAGCAATTTCTAAAAAAAATTATCTTTTATATCCATAGGCAATCTTGTAACAGTTTWTTGATGGTTGCCCTCTTCATAAACAGTAAAAACTTTGAAGTGAGTGACCTTATCTTAGAAAGCAAACTGTTGCTAAAATTATTCTTTGMTATGAAAACCTCTGAAATAATTCTACTTCCTCTTATCCTGAGAACTAAGAGAAGTATATTTGGTACTGTAACAGCTGGGGGTTTTCAATGCCTCCATTAAAATTGGGAAAATAGGAAACGGCAGCATGCATGAAAGTGTAGTTTGCCTACAGATTTGATTTATAGTTACAATGGTCTTTCAATGAATCGATTATTTGCGTATAATAACAATATGAATGAAGTCAGCCCCAAGACCAGAAGGCGCTTCTGGTTTTGAATAAACTGCAACACTCATTCTCATATGGAGCAGAAGTTATATTTTTCTTGGAGCAGAATGAACATAAYTAGAATGAAGGTGACTGTTTGGAAAAGGAGGCTGATACCAGAATATCAGAATATCGTTTTCCTTTGTTTTTATGTCTGTATTGATCCTAGTATTTAAGATTCAAATGCAGTGGTTGGTGAGTTATTATTATGAGCTTTGTGAGTTGCAGACCACACTCCAGAGTCTGCAGTGTTGCCATTTCAGGAGACCAGTGGTGCCAGGAAGGCAAAGTCTAATGGTCCTTGCAGTCAAATGCCTTTYTATAATCACAGGCAGGGTTTTTCTSAGTCAGGCAGGGCAAGTTAGTTGTGTGAGGCCTGAAGAAAGAATGGCCAGATTCAGGGACTGTGCAGTTAGATTTTTGCCCAGCAGCATCAACAGCAGTGATGACATGTGAGGTAGTGTGAGCCCTCACTTGGATCACGCCCRCAGTTTGAAGAGCTAACAAAAAGCAAAGAGCCCTGCATCAGCACAGAATCTTGTTTAACAGAATCTGGAGTTATAGCTGGTGTTATCTTAAAAATACGTCCGTTCATCTGGAGGTTTGTACAGCATTTATGGTAGATTATGATATAATGACAAAAACAGCCTAKGTGAATTTTTAGATATTTATCCTTTTGTCATTGGTGTTACTTAAGCAAGAGATAGTACGAGATTGAATTGKATCTGTTTCCTACTGTCTGTTCTGTTGTGATGTGCTCTGACTGGGCTCTTTAAATACTGGGAAAAACTGTTCAAATAAGACTTGTCTTTGAAGTGGTGGTACTTGTAACTTRCTTCTTCTGGCCAATTTTGTAGAATTTTATGGAATAAAGTGTTGGTTTTAGAAATGGCTATTTTTCTGAAAATTTGGCTGAAAATATTTGCCTGTGAAGTACCTCTAGTCCTCATGGAAAGCCATTCTTGTGTTTTGGGGACAAGCCAACCACAAAATATAAGCTGTACTGAGAGAGTAGCCAGTCATGCAGCACTGAGCTCYACAGATGCTTGTTGGATATTGAAGTGTGGTTGGCAGTCCTTTGCTTAACTCYGATCTGAGTTTTGTATTGTCATGACAGGAGAAACCGAGCCAGTGTTTGGCAGGGGAGAAAACCCCAGSAAGATTTATGTGACCTGTTGGTGTCTACATTGTGCCTTGGAGGATGACCCAGGTCCTAGATGCTGGGTAATGCATCCTGAGTCTATCATCATGCTGTCCCTAGAAGAATCTGAACTGAGTTGAGGCTGCCCGAAAAGGCTACAGGTCCTTGCAGCAGATATTGTGAGACTGTGGGCTATTTTCAGATGATTCCCACCTCATGTTGCCCATATGAAATGGTTACTGTAAGGGTAGAATACTAGACTAGAGGCTGACCTGTGTAGAGTCTCCTCACAATGCTAGCGGTGTCTAAGCTTTTCTCTAGCAATACCAGCAAGGTCACGCCATCCTGACGTTCCTTCTAGGAAGGAAAGTGTGGTCAGTGCTCTAGGCAGTTATCAGGATACAGCCTCTGTCTCCAGAAGCCATAGAGAAGACCTTTGTGTCCCCTCCATCATATAGTGTGAGAGATATGGCAYGTGGTATTCAGTGTATCAACTTAGAGTTACCAGTCAAGTCTTTTGTTGCAAAAATGAATTTCTGCTCAGTGCCCAGTGCCAGTATAATATGTTTCAAGAAGGTATCTTTTCAGAAACTTGTTGAGCACAAGTCTTGGAGAATACATCAGAACTGGAGAATACATCACATACACTAATGTGTTGGGGGGGAGTTAAAAGCTATATATGCCCCAGAGTTACAACTTCTGGAAAAAATCATAAGTGTTGCAATTTCTCCTGATGCAGTGTAACATTTGAAGAGCTAGAAATAGTACTCATATAACACATTTTTATAGGTGACTAGATATTTAGTTTTGTTTCTTGTCTTGATAATTCTGGCTGTGCTGTCAGTACAACTAGACTGAAAGCTCTTAGGCTGATTAATTATTAAAACAACCCACTAAATATTTTACACATTTTTTTAATCTTATTTATTGATACTTTTGTTCTAAGAGATTACAATACCAGAGGAAAAATTTACCACAATATATGCTAAGAATTTATATTACTCCTATRAAAGATTAAAAAGTGCGAAGGTTGTGTAAATACTGGTTTCGTCATTCTTTGCTTCAGTTTCTTCTCTCTTTCTCTATAGTACCTCTCTGAAACATTTTTGTTTGGTAAGAAACCAAAGAAATTTTTCTTTTTTGAGAATTTATATGTCCAGCAGATGTGTTCTCCCCTCATGTAAGATGAAATACAAATTTACAATAAAAGCAAATCTGTGTGGCAGAAAGTTTGCTTTCTAGAAGGTACAAGTAGTGTGGAGCTGTAAGACTGGGGTAGATCCACAGTCATGAAGAACACATGGTTTGTGTCCTACCTTTCTATATTAYAAGGCACCATCTCTTAGCATATCTGTGAGCTGTGAGTCTTTACAGCCAACTGTACAAGTGTACAAAAAAAAAAATCACAGAATCAGACACTCCAAACCCGGAAATCAATTTCCTCAGACACTGAAGATACTTGGATTTGAATTTAATGTCTTGAGAAAGGCAACAAAACACTTTGCTTGCTATTCTAACATCTAGGTGTTTCAAATACCTGTACAAGTTATGTTGTGGTTCTCCTAAAAGTGGTGTTTACTTACATGTATGGCAGTGCACATATGTGCACATAGTGTATTATCATTCTTGACCTTTTTTTCCATTTTATTGCCTGGATTCAAAGAACACTGGCACCAACTAAGATCAAAGTCCTCCTAAGAWCAGGCTTGTGCAAATATATCAGAGAACAGCATCGACCCAGAATGCTCTTGGGCTAAGCAAGTGAGAAGACTGGGAYAGGGAGGACAGAGAGGAGGATGAAAAGGTAATGGGGCATCGTGCTGTTGACATGGACACTTGCATGAGGAATGAGATGGGGCCTGGTGGGCTCCACCTTTTCCTTTCCTTTGGAGGTTCAGCTTTGGTCTGTGATCTGGCAGTATTGGGGAGTTTGCATATTTGGTAGTGAGTCCTTTCCTGCCTCAGACAGGCATGAGACAAAGCTAGCAGAACAAACCTCACAGACATTCTGATGTCTCTTTCCTAGCAGTCCACATTGTTTTGCGACACTTCTTTTGTGAGGACTTTCCTAAGTAATACTCTGYTTGTTCAATCATGAGATATATTACCTGTGAAAAAATGCCTGAAAGTATTTGGAAAGAAAAGGAACTTCACAGAGAGGTTGCTGTCTTACTGGATGTATGGCTGATACTCATGACAGAAAGCTCTTCAAGCCTGGGTATACTTACTAAGTAAGTACAAAAAYGGGTATGTTTTTAATGAAAGTGTTCTTAAAATATGTATCAGTTATTGCTTTAGTTTTCTACATGGCCTGTAGAACACTGTTCTAAAAAATACCTATATTTTAATCACAAGGCTGTGTTTGTTTTCTTAAAAATTATTTGTACTTTAGAAAAGGAAACAAAGCCCTCAAAGACCATTTCCTATTACGATTTCTGGGTCGCTGCACCCCATTGTATAACAAATGGATATGAATAGGGCAAATGACTAGTCGTTGGTCTTTATGTTTCTGGTATTGAATGAGTGATTATTAGACTTAAATCATGCTGTTCATGTTTTATTTCTAATTAGCTAAGAAATGTGATGTGTGCATCTTTACATGATTGTTATGGTCTTCTGTAAGAACACTTGGTAGTATCGGTATTGGTGCTAAAACCAAGCAGTAAGAACTCCGAAAGAAAAGATTCATCAAGTAAATTAGGTGGAGATCCTTAGGTTAGCAGCCATGGAGGGACAGAAGGGAATACTGTTACCTAGCTCTGAAGGGTGGAAAGTGGAATTGACTTAGCAGTCAGACGTTCCACATAAAATCAGTCTGTTTAGTGCAGGAAATGAAGGAGGCAGAGGTGTTCCTTCTCCCTGCAGYTGGCTTTAACTCATGGCACTCATGCCAATAAGTCTTTTTCCTCATTGTACATGTTTTGTGTGGCTGTTTCTCTTTGGGTGGAATTTTGATTAAAAATAATCCAAGTCTCTTGTTTTAAAATCAGCTGGCAGGAGTTGAAGCACCTCAACATCTCACCTTGGCTGTTTCAAATTCTCCCTTTTGCAGGGGGTTTTACAGAGTCCTAATGTGTGCATTTGTAAGATTGGGAGATGGCATCTGGAGAATCACCTGCTATGTCCTGAAGCCTCATTAAAGAGAGAACAACAACCCTTTGCCATCTCACAGCCTTCACTTTTGTTCTTTCTTGCTGTCTTGCATTGTTTTTTACTAGAACAAACAAGCTATGAGCGCACTCAGATGTGCGTTATTTGTGCCCAGTGAAAACCAGCATGCCAGGCATGCGCTCATTGTGTTGATGTGAACAAATGTTCTGCTGCTGATACTGCACTCACTCGAGCTCAGACACAGTGTGAGCTGTGGTATTTTGTGACTCATGCTTCATCAAGCTGTAACTGTTAGCTGTGTTCTAGCCTTTACCAGTGCAAAGGACCCAATATCTGATCCAAGCTTATTGAACTTGATGGAAACAATCTCATTGCCTTCAATCAGCTAGATTCATCCACAAAGATTAYGGGCTGACTTGTCAGGATAGGATGTTGAATAATTTTTCACTTTTAATTTTTATATTTCAGTACATTGGTCTGGAATTAATAGAGAGTGAGGGAGACTGTGGAAATACTGTAATGGCATTGTAGTTACTTGGGAGCAACACTTGAGGCTCAGTGGATGGAATAGCCCATCACTGCCACAGTTGACATGTTTCATAGCAATGCCAAAAGCTCCTCTTTACACGGGATTGTTTGCCCTGTGTTTCTACCCACCACTGCAGAGATTCCCTGCTGTGAAGAGAAGATGCTTGCAATTGCCAGAGGCCAGCCKAAGGGGAAGGTCCAGTCATGAGTGTTCCCATAAGTGACCTGGTGTTCCCTCTGGGTCTAGGGCTTGTGCAGATTCCTCAAAGAGAGCTCTGGAGAGTGCCATAGATATTACCAGCTCACAGTCCAGTAAGAAAAGACAATGTRGGCATCTCTCTCTCCCTCCCAACATAGAAAATTCCCCGATCTTAATGTGTTGAGATGAACATTTTAATTTACTTGTTGGTTGTCAATGGAGATAGATGTTTTATTTTTTTAATTTGAATATGACATTTCTCCTCCTGTTACTCGAACATTGCCTTCCTGCCTTTTTAGGTGAGGTACTGTGTTTTGTTGTTTGCTTTTGTTTTAAAAACAATATAATCTAATTTGCAGAGTCTGGTATTGAAAAAGGCTTATATTTCAGCCCTGTGGAATCCTGCAACTAATTCATGATATGTYCTTATTCTGTTATAAAAGTTTACAAGACTTTGGCTAAGATATATGATGGATATTTCATAGACAGTTTCATTTCTTTTACAGGAAAACTAAAATTTTATGATGAATTATTTCATGCCTATGATAAATTTTATGCCTCTACTAGAATTTTGCAGTACAGTAGCAGCACAAAGACTACAAGGTCTCTCACCCTTCTGATGAAGATTGGAGAAGTGTGTTGGCATTTCAGGCTGATTACAGGCTTTAAGACCCATATGCTCTAGTATATTCCCTGCTACATGAGCTAAAGCAAAATCACTGTTGGTGGATACTACCTCAGTGCTCAGCAATTGGATCCCATCCAGGTTATGCACTYATATGAGTCARTTTGGTGAAGCTTTTTGAAGTGAAATCTACTGCTGAATTTTTTWAAAAATCAACCATAATAATTGTATATAGACTCACGACCTTCAAAAATATCATGCTGCTTTTCTGGCACATCACCTAAGATAAGAATTCAGTCACCTGGCAACAGAAGAAATTCGTGAGTCCTKAGTACAAGGATACCCCAAAGTCTCTGTTTGCCTTGTAATACTGAGTAACAAGAAATCCTTGCTGCTTGAGCTGCTAGATGTCACAGAGCTCCTTGTCTTGGGTGGCTCCTTCATACTGAACTAGCCTTTGGTTGACAGCTCCTCAGGCAGAGCTTAATCCTGTGAGAAGTGCTTTACATGGTGTTTTGCCAAGCCATGGTCTGTCCTTATATTAATTCAGATTTAATTAATTCTGTTTCTAATGGCTTAATAAACTAAAGCCAAGTCTGAGAATGCAATTAATTTTGAATTTGGGAAGGCTACCACTGAAATTAAGACCATTTTGCTTGAATAAGGAGCATTGGGATCCCTGTTTGTCATTATTAAGGCTCTATTAGAAGTGAGTCACTGTCATGTTGCTTCCTCTTGTGCCTCCTCATATGTGCATAGGTGGACGGTGATAAAAATTCACCTGCTGCAGGCTGGTGACTGAATAGAGGGTAGATGCAGGGGAAAGTGTTCACCAGCAAGCGCAGCTGAGCCTGTCTTAGCACACATCCTTGCCTCCCTGCAATGTTATGCCCATGTTCTAGTTGACACGTGCTTTGGAACAGGGCTCTGTCAGGCACCTGTCACGCCTCTTGAAGTGGTGCCTAAGAGGCGACGTTTCTATTTCCAGCTCTGTTACTGATATAGTGCAGGGGGACGGGTAAATTACACAATGTTCTTTGATGCTTCCAYTCTCTCATCTCTGATGTGGCTGAAGGATCCAGCCCAGTCAGAGTAACCTTCTACTGTACAGTAGGAATCCTGATTTATTTGTGCTAATGTCCAAGATGATTTTGTGACAGGAGAGRGGTGTTCTGCCCACAGCTAACACGTGAATTTACATGAAAACATAAATTCTGCAGGAAGCAATGCTGCTGGCTCAGTGCAAGGCTGTACCTGCTAGGTGCATGCTGATTGTGGTACCATCCATGGCGAGTAGTTGGTGAATTCATAAGAAAAAATGTGAGCAAGAGATGGGGCATTTTTAAATGTAGAGAGACATGAACTCTGGCAATATCCACTGATTTTGGATATGCCACAGAGTCACAGTTCCAAGCATCTGCTGTAATCTACCCCAGAAGCATCTGTGCTCCCTGTAGTGAGTAGAAGAACTTTCACCACGTGTGGTTTATAGGAGTGACTTTTGAGTCATTGTCAGTGGAAAGTAAAATAGAGCTGTGAGATGCTATCTTTGTGGGAAAAAAGAAGTCATTGCTGGAGTTGATTTAATCATCTTCCCTTCCATAAAATTCCACCTAAATGCTGGAACTTATTACATTTTCTTTTGTTTGGTCAGTGTTTTGTGCAAGTCTGTTAGTCGCAAGATTTTCAGAAGCAGTGTATATTATCTTTCTGTTTTGCTTTCCCCTCCGTGAAATGTTGAGATAAACACTTTTCTAGACACTGAGTTGTTGTGGACCATATGTTCCTGTAAAAGCTGTAATTTCCCACTGAGGTCTTCTGTTTCCATTAAGCCATTCTATGTGCGTGCTATGTGCTTTAACACACACTGAGTTGAAGAACCGCCTTGTAACCCAGCTGGGTACGATGCTGATGCCTGGTGCTGAGACCTGAACCCAAGGCAGAGCTTGAGTACTTGGAGCTTAATTTGATGCCAGATCTGCGTGTGGGTGAGAAAAAGTTCTTTTTTAGTTGTATGCAACAGAGAACATGTGCAAAAAGTGTCCTGGTGTGGTCAAGAGTAGAAGACTGTTTTTTATGCTTACGGAACAGTGATGGCACTGCCTGTCTTTCTGAGCCAGACAGACAGTGTAAGAGAGGAGCAGCTATTCAATCACTAATCACACAAAATTCAATTCACTGTATAGCCCAGGCAATAAAATAACTAAAATAAGACTGTCATTTCCCTCCAATCATTCTACACCTCAAACACTTGGCTTGCATGTGAAGGTAAATTTAACAAGTGCTATGAATCTTCCCTAGGCCCCTAATGGTTCCTRAAGAAGGACCACTGTTTTCTGGATTCCGGGCAGGATGATCCTGGATTCACTCAGTATGCCACAGTATTCACATGCTTGAGTGTGAATTACATGCTCAAGCCCTCTTAAAATACTTCTGTAARTTTACTCCATTTAGCATTATTAAGGATGACCAGCCTGTGACTTAGAGAGGTTTCGGGTCCATCAGTTTGTATCTAGCTCTTTTTTTACTTTTTGGTGAAGGCCAACTCTGAATCCAGCAGGGATGTGGATATGGCATAATTAGCTTTTTTTGTTGTGACAGCTGGCCTAGCACGTATCACAGATGTGGGCTTATGCTGGAAGAAGGGTTGTGCACAAAGCTCGCTGCAACTATCAAAATAAGGTGTCCAATCTCCCTGCTGTGCTTTGGGCTCCCAAGTGTGGACATGGAGACTTTTGTGCTCTGTGCTGTCCTAGGCAGAATCAGAGGGCACAAACAAGGAATAATAAATTGTGCAGGTTTCTTCTTATTTCTTATTGTACCCTTCTCTAGTTACTCTGAGCCATTAGTTATCCAGCTCCATTTACTATGGAAAGYTTCTGTGTGATTAGTCCTTGGTTAAGCTTTGGATGTCAAAATTAGGAAAGATGGAAGCACAAAAGCAAAGGAGCACAAGGAAAAAGAAAACGCATACAGATAGCCAAAGGAAGAGATTCAGCACACATACTTCTTTCAGCTGGACTCTTAAGAGCAACTGTTTTTCTGCCTTTATCTTGAAAATCCTTCTTAGATTTTAGGGGTTTTTTAATCCAAAGAAATTCTTGTGATGCCCTTTCTGCCACTTTAATATTTCATAAGAAAATTTAATTTTGAATGTAAAAATTGTGTTTATGATATGCTTGCAGAGCAACTAGCTGCCTGCTAGATGGCTGTCCACTATCAGAGGGCTGTTAATTTCCATAACCCCCTGATATTTAGTAGATATGCTAAAAATATRAAATATTTAATGTCCTTCTGGAGACTACTGTGAACTATCATTAASTCATCTTTGAAAGATAAAAAATATGCTTGTGATTTAGTGTAGAGGTTTTTCCCTGTTTTATGTAAAAAAGGCCCCAGGGGTCCCTCTGTTTTGTACCTCTGGTTTTCTTATAGCGAAAAGCATGTGCTGTTTCCTTTTATTTTCCTATTTTTWAAAAATAATTTCTTTCAAAGTATATGCATAATTGATGGTCTGGTAGAATTATTTCAGGAATATTATGAGAATTGAAGCTGACTAACTGTCCAAGGAAGAAATATTTTTATTTTGATGGCTTAAAAGTTTAAAATAAACAAATAAAATCTCCAAGCTTTTGAACACCTGAATAAATATTTGGGAGAAAAGTTGCTCTTTGCCAGAATGTAACAGCTTGCTCAGATAGATGCTGAAGGAGCTTTAAGTCTATGTCTGAGGAGACCACAGAATAAGAAAAGTGGTATTTTAAATGAAAAGAGCAAGTGGCCAAAAAAAAAAAAATTCAAATACCTCTCCCTCTCATTTAAAAAATTTCAGGCCTTTAGGCATAAAAAAAAAAAAATAAGGGCACAATCTTTTATGTCTATTACCTTGGAACTCTATGTTATATATATTAGATTGATAAGCAAGATAGCATTTATGATAGTAAATACTAATTTGTTGAACACATCTCTCTGTGTGAAATTGGCCAGGCAGCCACTCTTTGCTAGAAGTTGCTGAGTTGCAACTGTTTTTCCCTCACCAGTTGTACTGATATCTTCATAACTTCTGTTCTACAGAACTTGGAGGAATTTAGAAAACTTTTTTTGTTGTTTTTRTTGATGATTAGTAATTATTCTGGCTTCAGGGAATAATTCCATTTCTTTCTGCCAGAGGATTTTGGTTTTCATTTCATCAGGCCCTAATCATGCCACTGTGTCTCACTGTATGAAKGCTGACTTTGGTAAAGGGTCAGTGTTTATGTGAGTGTGTGACTGAGTGTGATACAGATGCACAGGGCTGAAGTGAAGGGAAGGACTGAGAATGATGCTGGGTGAAATCTGTCTGGCAATACAGACCAGGATTGTTCTCCTTCCCTAGGAACAAAGGTAGCTCATAAACACACTCTGTCCTTCAGTTCCAGACAGAAAACAAACTCTAGACTCCTGCTTCTATCCTGTTTAAGTCTGTATCTGGTTGATTCTGTGTTTGTAGATATGGAATATCTTCTGGGAGCTGTTTCTCAATTGCCTCAGCATAGCTAGCCAATTTAATTGATTCCCTGAGAAGTTTAGAGCAGTATAAAAATTAGATTTTCTTTTTCTTAAACTAATTTATAGACCAGAAAGCATTTTCCATTAGATGTTTTTARGGATTATGAAATATTCTACTGGTGCTTTGTGATGGGCAGGTTTTTGGTTGATTTGTACGTCTGTGTACTCAATGCTCTGCAGGATAAATGGGAACTGTTTAAAYTGTGAGAATTATCCTAAGTTCTCTGCTGCCTTTGGAGTAGCTATTGGAGAGTATTGGAAATCGTCATTTCCTTTTTACGGGATTTGTGCTTTTAGAGCAAGAGCATATGCCTGCTGTCCTTGCTGAGGAACTGCAAWTGATGTGGTGCTGTGTCATCAGTGAAACCATTGATGTAACTCACATGTYGTTTCTGTAGTTAAGAACTTTACACAGCCTTAGTGCAGTAAGGTGCTCCTTTGCATGAGCTGCTGGTTTATAAATGTCATATAAATACCATGGGGAMTATCTCTCTCAAGTGCTGCTTCATGACAGAGAGAACAGCCAYAAGAAGGCATTGAGGAGAATGCAAGAGTAGAAGAGAATTGCGAATCTTTACAGCCTCAGCTCTTCCTCACATTGTTGCTGCCATTCTTAGGAAATGGATGAGGGGGTGACACATTTTTTCTGTACTGGTTTACTTTATTCAGACTTAAGTTCAGGCAAGATTAGAAGTAGAGTTTTAATTTAGATTTCAGCAAACTGCTSTCTCTAGAGCTGTGTTTGATTACCCCAGTGCAACCTTTCAGACCTRTGATTCTGGTGGACACTGACACTAAATTGGGGAAAACAACCCCACAAAGTTAATCTAAAAGGACTGTAATGCCTTCTCTGTGTGAAGTTCATCATACCAGCATTCCCCGAAGCAAACCCTGTGGTGTGTACCATGTTTTTGGGTTCTCTTAATCTGGTAACTAGAAAACTGTCTTTCTATGTACAAGRTAGCCCAGAATTGGAGATCCTTCTTTTTAAGAAGCACAGGAACAGCAGAAGAATACTGTGGGCTTAGTTTAGTTGCCCTTTTAGGCCTTAAGGGCCATCATCATCATGAGTTTGGAATGATCACTGAAGTGTATTTTCCGTAGAGTACAGTGACTGTCCATTTTCTCTGAGGGAAAATGCCTTCACTTACTTTTAGCTCCTGCTTCAAAGAMCCTCACTATTCTACAAAAAGAAATTGAATTTTGTTCTTTCTATTTCTGAGTCAACTCTGAGCAGCAAAAACCTCATCCTTGTGCCTGGACAGAGCTCACATTCTGATACTTGTCAGCTGATTTTCTAGTGCAAGTTCAGGTGATGCTGCATGAGGCTCCCATGAAAATACCTGCATGGAGAAGCTCAGTCACAGTAATTACATCCCAGTAGCAGTGCTGCTGTAATTGTAATTGCAATGTGTAATTGAGGTGATATGGAGCTATATTACTCACATGGGCTGTTTTTTCATTAGAAATGTGTGATTGTATTTAAATTCTCAGGTGACCTAATCCAATATAGTCACTGATGCCTGCAACTGAGGTGAAAATGCCAATGTAATCATAAAGACCTTTATACTKGGTTCACTGAACCTGACACTATTTCAGTCTAACATGCCTTTCAATCTAATCAGTCTGTACTAGAATTTAAATTCAACATTTTTTAATATATTGTGGTTTCTGTCTGGAATATTAGACACYGGTCTTTTTATTTCCTCTCCTAAGCAACATGATGGTTACCAGTAGAGAAGCCAGTGCCAATAAGAAATTGTTTAATGACAGACAAAGGCATCTACAAAAGTTCTGTGACTTTCATATGTGGATAACTTTGCAGCTGATCCCTCCTCTCCCCAAAATAGCATATCTGTGTGTGCTCTCAGAATTCCTTTTTGTTTTCTTTTTCTTTCACTGGTAAGTTCTGAACCCAGAATCCCTCATCTGAGCATCCTTTAAGGTTATATATATCTGGTATTTTAAAATTGAGATAAAAATTGGATGTCTCAGGCTCAGATTTAAATTAGTTAATTAGTTATTGATGCTTTTCAGACACTTAAAATTATTTATTAAGTACTTCAGATGATTAAATATGAGCTCTTCCCTCCTTTCTAACCTCCTTAACMTGCTTGGAAAAGGAAAAATGAAGAATTATTTTCATTACAATACTGAGGTATCCTAGTGCAGGATTGTTGTTTCTCTGGAAAACAATAGAAGAARTTTCCAGAGCAAAGCATCAAAATGGGATTTCTAAAAGTTCTGAGCTGAACAAGAAAAAACAAAATATAATAAAGATTCAAAATGTCTAATATATGAGGTTATCYGAGAAACAAAGCAAAATATTGATTAAAACAAAATTCTTGAGAGGAGAAAGGCAGCTGCCCTGRTTTGTGAATGTTTAGCCATAGCCCTGGTTTCAAAGTGGTCATATTTTAAGATAGCCAAATYCTGCATATTCTAAGATAGCCAAAGTCTGCCCAGAATGACTTGTGCCACAAAACCCTTAGTTCAGAGCTCATTGTTGCAATTCTTGTATCTCTAATAAGCTGTAGTGCACGTCCTGAAAGCAAATAGTGCTCTGCGTGGTTGTTATGAGGCACAAAAATCATCCGTTAAAATTCTCTGATGAAAATGATAAAAATGTGTGTCAGACCCAGGCTGGTCAGGATGYGCGATTGCAGTTTCTGTCTCCAAATGTTCTGTGTGAAATTTCTCCTTTAAACTATTACAGTTGTATTTCCTCGTCCATGGGCTTAGAGTCAAAACTCCCTGCTCCGTAATTCTTTATTGGTGGTGCTGCTATTCTGAAATTTCTTCTGAAGTAACACTTAGCAACTSTCTCTTGCTGGTTTTGCTATTGTCCCAGCTAAACCTAGGCATTCAGGTTTGCCTAAACACTTTTCTAGTTTGACATTAAGCAATATGCCTGTTTTTCTCTTTTTCACTCAGGTTTTTCATTCTCTTAGCAGTTACTCTGATGCACGTGAGAGGTTATTAAGTRGCATCACCCCAGCTTGCCTGGCCTGGCTGTCACCCCTTGCTAACCCCACACTCCTGCGTGTCCACACACCACTTTACACCTTCATTAATTCATGTGTGAAAGGGGGAGGAATGGTTATCACTGCTAATTATCCACATGTATCATGGATTGAAACACAATTTGACAAATGTTTCTGATGTGCTTCAGAGTCTTCAGCTATGAGATGCTGCACCAGGACACTGTGGGGAGAGAGATGTGCTGGGTCCTGGGAAGGGAGTCAGGTACAGGGAAGAGCCCCTGCCAAGGGCTTTGTAACACTTTCCACTTGGTAATTTTTGTCCTTCAGTTTCTGTGTAAATCCACATTAGGCTTTATTTACAAACAYTGAGAACCACTTGTGAGATGGAACTAAAAGATGAAAATCTTATTTACAGTTTGTCATAATGCTGCGTGCTGCTGCTGAGGCTTTTTCTCTTGTTTCTCCCCTGTGTTCCCAGATAAAATGAGAATGTTGTACACAGTGTACCAGGAAGTTGTGAGGGTTAATGACTCATCCCACCCTGCTCTGAGCATGACAGAGTCTTTGGAAGGGATTTTTGTCTCTACATAAAGATTCTGCGTTTCTATATAAATTGATAGGGTAATTGATAGGGTAATTGATAGGGTAATTGATAGGGTAAATTTCGATATAAATTGAAGGGTTCAAGAAGGTATTTTGAAAAGCATCTCTTTGTATTGAAGTAATGTATTCCAAGAGTTTTATGTGGCTATTGTTGCAAAGTTTATTGGAAAAGTAGTGGGAGGACTCCTGCCCCCATTTAAATTGCGTGAATGGTGGARAGGGCAAAGCTTACAGTGGTTTTAGATGAGTACAGCCAAAATTCTGCCACTTGACTTGGGCCTACTTTTGTTTGGTGAAATTGCAAATAGAATATGAAAATGTTTGTTGTGAAAGATAAATTTGTAGGAATTGTTGTATTTGGTACTTTTCCTTTTTAAGTAGAAACAATATAAAGAGCTTATTTCAGCACAGAGTAAATCTCAGTTTTGTTGCTGTGATTGTATAAAACTACACTGCTCTGTTCTACATTTGCCTTTAAACTGTTTATGTTACTTAAAATGTCATTCCAGAGAAGAGTTTGGCTTAGGACTGAAGAGAAAGCAATTTTATTCCATGTATGGACCTGGTCTCTCAAAGCTATTTTAGTGAGTAGCTAGAAAATATTTTTTAGTGAGGCATGATTTCATTTGTGTTTACGGGCACTGGCCAATTTAATGAGGGAGCTACACTGCTCTGCAATTCTGCTCTGCATTGTTTCAGAGAAAAGACAGGAATTTTCAGGTGCCGGCTGGAGTTATGTGTTTTTAACTGCTTTTTTTAAAACCACATCTTGAAATCACTGTATTCTCAGTTTAACTACTGAAGAATTACACCYTTCTGTGTCTAGAAGAGGCTCTGTTAAAAAAATTACATCCCCAGTTGATGTTAATCAACATTGCCTTTAATAGAACCAAGCCATTTTAAAAGCATTGCAGGCATTGATTCCAGCTTTCACGTCTCAGCCTTCAGATAAAATTAATTTCTCTTGTTAGAGCATGGTGACAGGAAGGTAAAGATCTGCTGGTTCTACGGTGGACTYAAAAACCACTCCCTAAGCTTTCATCCTTTGGACTATATCATGGCCATTGTGCAAAAATCTGCTGTAAGGATATGGSATACAAATGTGCAACTCTAGGCGTGGCAGCTGGGTGTTTGCTCTCAGGACAGCTTCCCAAGGGAAGGATCCCCAAAGGRTGGGAAGGAAATTATGTATGTTTGRCTGGATCCATATTTCGGCACTATTCAGTGCTTAAGAAATAATTTTGGGTCTTTTACTGTTTAAGACACCATTTGGTGTTTGTTTAGAAACCTCACTAATAATAATAGGTATGATGTTATCTTTTAACTTGGAGGAAATGTTATGAAAGTGGTTTTTATATAGATTAATACTAGATATAATTAAAAATATTAGTCTTTTATACATTGAGTACTCCTTTGAAAGTGCAGAATCTGTAAGTAGCAAATGGTCATGCTAATAAGGCTGCCTAGTCTCCTCCAGATATATTCTAGAAAGTCCATTATTCTTCTTCCAAGGGATTTGTCTCTGGAATTAAAAGGCAAATTGCACCTCTGACAAGACATGCAGCCTTTGTGTTGAGACTACKGACTGCTGACATCCATTGTTATAATCTTTATACTTTAAGTGACCTGGAGTCAGATTTTCAAAGTATTTATTTGCTTAAGAGCCATTAGACTCTAAATGGGATTTGAGAATTGCCTAAGTAAATTAGAATCCTAATTCACACTGTAGATCTTATTAGGAGACTTCATGTATCTCCAGGTGTCTAACACCTTTGTATAGCTGCCTGCTGGATGCTGGAACCAGCCTGAAATCATCCCTCAAGGCCACAAAACAATAGCCAAAGCACTGGAGTTTTTAGCAAATTTTTGAAAATAGCAATTCGATTCAAATTACTGAAGAAGAGGTGAAAGGCTTTGAATTTGTTATTGATGTTGGTTTTTCAACGTGAATCACCAGTTTGAGTGAGCCACTGCTGGGCTGGAATGGATGTGGGGCTTTTAGGACACATATGTAGCCTGGAGCCATTCTACACTTCTATTGATACGAATAAATACTTAGCAGAGACATTGGCACCTGTCAGAGACATCGATGGTTGATATCTCATCAGCTTGAACCTTAGTATCTCCTTAAAATACTGCCATTCCTTGGATTACTTTTGTTAAGCTTGGAGTTCTTGCAAGCTTGGTTTTTGGGCACATGTCCAGTAGACAGGCCTTTATAAACTTCTGTTTGTTTCCACTGCAATTTCTTGATTTTTTTTTTTTTAAGACTGTTCTTTAAACTTACTACTTAGCTTCATCTTTTCCTAGCAGAGAAAAAGAAAACATGCGAAAACTTCACAAGATGCAGAATTTTATCCTGTAAATCCTCAATAGGGCTTCAAAAATTCAGCTATGTAGCACTATGACTTTTAGACATTTTGATATTTAGATCTTTGGAGGCATTTAGCTATATGATGATTATCGATTCTGTATATGTCAGGTTTTCTCTGTAATCCTTGGAACTTATTACATTGTCAAATACACCTGGAATTTACTGGATGCTGAAAAACACTTACTGTTAAAAGTGGTAAAGGTAGAGAAGCCAGAGAAACCTTTACTAACAAACAACAGCGTCATGGTAGAGTAGCTTTCAGTAATAAAGGGTGACTCTATACACCCCAGGGCTGGACCACATGGTAGACCTTTCTGTATTTGTTACATTCTTGGAGCTGATGGACAAAGTTTTTTATTCTGAAGCAGCAGAGGTTCATTTTTCTAAGTTTAAGTGTTTTGTCTGAGAATAATATTCCTGGCACATTCTTTTCTTAAGAGAAAGGAAGATAATCAGTATCAAAACACGACAAAATTTTATTGGTTAGGCACAATGGTGTTGAGAGAAGTACACCATGTCATAAAATTTAAGCTCCAAATTCCATAGAGCTATTTTGTCTCAAAAGGTAAGTTTGAAATGTCAATACAAATTCCCTTGTTTATTTTACTGGGAATTTCACAGGTGCTGAAAGGCATGAGATTCTTAATAACAGTTGGGTTCCCAAATACCTTGGACCTCTCTAAATATCCTGAGTAGAAAAAGTCAATAACACTCCTCTGAGAATGTACCACATGGAGAGGACAAAACGCCTGTTTCTGAGCAGTGGTTAGCAAGGCTGTAAATACAGCTGGGAAAATATTACTGTATTCATAGTTGTAATGGCATGCTGCTGTCACTTGAAAATGCTGAAGCTCTGTRGTAGCCTGTTAAATGGAAGTCCATTAATATTCCCTTTAAAGTTTTTCATTCCAGGTTCTGAATATGTCTGCCTCCTTTTTTGCTACAATARGCAGTTTTGTTTTGTGCTGGCTTGCATACCAAGTACATTTAGTTAATGAATATTTAATTTCCATTTATGCAGAGACTCTTGCTATGTAAGAAAATATATTGTGCAAAAAAAAGCTTCAGACCCATACTCACACTAGGAATGGAAGTCTGAATATCTGTTGTAAGCCTGCTTCTGGAAATGCTGCAGTTTATTCTAGTTTAAATAATCTTTGAAATGGCTTGATGTGGAAGCTCCATGTTTATTGTGTTTTTATTGTGACTATTATAAGGCAAAGCAGTGATAGATTATTGAGCATGCTAAATGGGGAAGGAACAAATATAATGGAAAGGGTTGTGATGACTGATTCCTGRGCTTCAAGCCTTTGAGACAGTGTTTTCAGGTGCTGCAATAGATTCCAGCTTTCATTACTGCCTAGAGACATGTGGAGGCAGGAGATAAACCAAATGTTAAAGGCTTGGACATAAATATGAGCAGAAATTAAGGTTGTGTAGTATCTGATGCAAGTACAGGTGGATGAAGGGTAAACAAACTCAAACCATTAGAATTATGGAAGTAAATCTTTAATACCTAAGCACTCAAATGAATGTGTCCTTCAAGATGTTTTGTATGAACAAAAGGTTGTGCTGTGGTCTAACTCGTCCAGTTCACTGTGTATCAGGCATCAGGTTGCTTGTTTGTAGGGATCTTGAATTAGTCCGAAGTCCTCACAAATAAGATATTTGATGCTCAGACAAAGAAAGTGCTTTGGTAAATGACATTGCAGCTTGAGAACAGAGTAACTCCTGTGTGAGTCTGATAGGTTAGGTGATATGTGCAGTGTTGCAATCTGTCTGTTTGATAGCATGCTTTGAGTGTTCTAAATATTATGTTTATTTGTTTGACAGGCATTATGCTTTCCTATTGAGAGCTCRAATGATCCACTGGCAGTGGCATTTCATCTGTAATGATCTACCTTGAACATTTCTTTTCATTAAACATGAACTGAAATGATTTGTTGGGGAATCAGAATGAAAAGCCTTTTAAATTTAAAACAGTTAAACCAAAATAGCTTTTCACACAAGATCCTTTGCAATGTCTTTCTCTTTTCAGCACTTTTTGTAGCACTATTCCCAGAGATGAACTCACTAACAAGAGGCAGGGACTGTAAGATAAGAGTCTAAAACCTGATCAGATACCTCAGTGTGAGCTGTGGGAAATGTGTGTATCATGGAAAAAAACAGCTTTTAAAAAGAACACCACTACCGAAAAAAAAAAAAAAAGCCCTATTGTTGTGAAGATCTGTGGATATTATTCTTTATGTAGTGCCAAGAACAAGATCCAGACTCAGGAAGTGGTATTTAACTTTATTTGTTATCTTAAAGTCCGTGATATCTTCTCTGTAGAGACAAAGTCAAAGAGGCTAATTTTCTCAGTAGCTTACAGACTTCCTCAAGACCTGTTTTCCCCAGGTCATTTAACTTAACTGCTCTATGACTGCTAAAAGTGAAATGATAAACTGTCTTTTACAGCAGTCTGGAAGTCTACAAAGGGTGGTGAGGATGAAAGGATGTTGTATCTCCTGTTACCATATAAGTACATTTGATGGATGTGGCGCCCCATAGTTAAGAAGGAGACAATTATTTTATTACACTATATGTATTACAGTAGTGCTGATATGACACAGGACCATGGCCTCCGTTTTTCAGGCTCTAAACAAAAGTAAATTTAGTTCTTTCCTCAGAAGGCTTACATTTCAAACAAATGTTGTYGTGCAGAACATTTTTTCAGTGGTTAAATGAAAATTTCCTTTTTTTACCTGCCTCATTGAAGGATCATATAATGAAGTGCAAGCTTGAGAAGAAGTGGAAAGCAATTTTCACTTAGTCTAAAACAGTGCTGTGTAATTCTTCCTTARGACAGTATTGATTGGTTTCTTGTACTTTCAAACTGTGTAATGGCTACTACTGAATGTCAGTTTTTCAGACCGCTTCCATTTATTTTCACTTTATTTGACATCTGCATCCTGGATCTAAGTTTATCTATATGTTAACCATCCACACAGAAAAGGTGTCCTTAAAGTAAAATGTTGAACCAGTTCAGCAGTTCTAACTTTGCCATAGAAGCTGCATGTATTGTGGGTTAAAAAAAAAAAAAAAAGAAGAAAACCTTAACCTCACACCCTCTGAAAAAACTTGGTTTGGAACTCTTTCCTCACCTTGTTACCATGGTTCAATTTGCAGTATACAGAAGCGTACATGTTACAGTGTGTGCAGAGCCACAGGACAGATAAAATTATGAGTTGAAATATGGTTGTGATACTAGAATTAATCTTGCACTGCATTTTTCAGAGTCTCGTTATGTATATATTTTAGTGACTTGTGCAAGTTATTCAGAAAGTTTCCTTCTGAGGAAGGTGAGCTCTGCTCTTCACCACAGGGTCCCCCAACTTTCTTTGTGATGAGTATGGCCTCTGGCATTGCAGCCTTCCACTRCCTTGGTGACAGGAGTCTCTGTTTATTTGATGGTCTCCTCAGCTATAATTGAATTGATCATGCTACAAAATGGAATCACCTTCTTTACATTTGAAGGCGGRTTCCAGGTGCCCATGTGGGTGTGATGATAAGGGTTTGGGAGGTGGTATGAACTGTAACTAAATTAGAAGCTCTGYTCCTGTGTTTCTTCATATATAAAAATAGGGAACTTGTTATATGCTTTGGTTCAGTCATAAAATGGAGCATGTGGGCGCAGTTGGGAAAAGCTTTTATTTTCTTAGCTTCTAAACTCAAAAATTGTAATCTTAGCCTTCTTTTTTATTGTTGTATTTCTTATTTAGCTTTAACATAGCATGGCAAAACCAGGAAACATTCATAGTAGTGGCTGGCCTTATCTACAGTAACAATTCCCTTCCCTACGATGCTCTGGTGCTCAGAGTGATGATAGCTATGGTATTTTAATTGGTGTCTAGTGTCCTCTCACTGTCACCRTGCCTGGATTTTTGGGTAGTCCAGCTTGTGGCTGAGGGCCACTGGGGTTAATAGGAATGCAGGTGTAGCTGGTGTGGGTCAAATCTCTTCATGCTTTAGTTTGTTCAAACTTCTATGGCCTCCAGTATGTGATAGAAAGGATGTAGCAGATAAAGGTATCTTTCACCATCACAGACTAATTAGGGCTGTCCTAACTTCCTGAGGGAATATGTAGTGATACCCAGTAGTTACAGGAGACTGAAACCAAGCAGGAGTTATTAGGCTGTAGAGGAGAAAATCTACTTCTTTCTGCTCCTCTGTTCTTTAGCTTCTTCTTTCATCTTAATGAACTGTAATATGGATAAAAAACAAAGCTGGGGGTGGAAAAAGAGAAGAAAATATTCTCCATTCTCCTGAGCTTGTACACKTAGCCCCTAAAGGAGACTAGCAGTGTTTTCTTTCTCACTGTGGAAGTGTGACTACATGGCAACCCTGCTTTTTCAAATTTAGACATTTTTTTTTTCCTATTCTCCCTTCATTTTTGTTTTATTTCTCACTTGCATTGCTGAGTCTGGTGCCATTTTGCCTGCATCTCTTAACTGAAAATAGGCTTTGTGTTCATGAGCTTCTAATCAGAAGTGATGACAAGTCCTTGATTGGGGCATTATTGCCCTTGTCCTCATGAAATATTTTATYCTTTCTGATATCATTGGACATGCAACTGTAATAAAGGCCAGTTTCTGGCACTGGATTTGTGTAGAAGTTGATGCCTGTTTTATTTGTGCAGGAACACCTGACAGTGATGTCTGTAGCTATGCTGAACATAGTTTCCTCCATTTCATGGGAATAAAATGATGCTTGTGCATTATTAAAAGGGTCTAACAAGTTTCCTGGGGAGAGACTGTGAAATGCAGTATATAATAATATTTATGTAATTAATGCCTTGGGATTTGAATGAAAAATACTGCAATTTTGCAACCATAATTTTCCATTTCTGGCAACTTCAGAGTAACAGGGAAACTGTAAATTGCACTTTAATGTCCCTAAGCTGTTGTCTCTGATAAAGAAAGGTTGACAGTTTTGGCTGTCTTGAAGTGACAGTTATCTGGGATCTAATTGTGATATTAGTATAGAATTACATTCAAATGTAATATTAGTCATTGAAGTATCCTTCCAAGGATGACATGTGGCAAGAAGCTTACTTTCTGCCTCTTAAGTTTTTATTTGAGAAAAGATGAAGGACATTCAGAGAACAATCAGCCAGAAGGGAAACAAAGTATGAGTGTTTCTCTGACTTGCCCCATGCCCCCTCCTACGACCCCGTCCAGGTCAGATAGCAGGTCAGGTGCCAGGCACTCTGAATGGACTAGTGTCTTGAGCTTTGATTGTACTTTTCAGCATGGAGTGCCAGCTTTTTCTGAGCTGTCTGAGGTTGAGGCTACACTGRCATCCATAGCTGAGCTAGCAAAGTGCTCAGTGTCCTGCTCGACAGTTGCAGTAAYGACTGAAGGGTACATGTACCTGCAACTCCCTCTTCTTTGATCTTCAGAAATGTAGTATACAAGCATGTTGTACTGATGGAGCTGTAGCCCCTCCTGAAAGCCCTATCCCTTTGTGGGGAACACCATTTGTCCTTTCCATAACAGGGTTGAACTGATCGTAGTGCCCTTGACCTGGCTTCGTTTACACTACTGTGAAACAACTGAACAAAGTTCAGTCTGCCCTCCTTCAAACCCAACACCACCAAAAGTCTGAGTTTYTGTGGTGCTTAAAGACTACCAAAATAATCTTCACACTAAGCTGTAGTGTGTCCCTGGTGCAGGACTCGCAGCTCTCCAGCAATCTGCACACAATATGTGTTCCTATTGTGCTGACAGCAGGGTTCAYGTATGGGGAAACAAACATGAGCTGCAATGATCTCTGTGACAGTAGATAGCAGTTTGCAGTTGTCTCTTAAGAGAGCCCTGTCATTTGGTTCCTTATAGAAGAGAGTTTGGGGAAGATGAGGGGAAGAGCTACTTGTTGGTTACCTAGGTGGGTGGTCAGGGCTCTGCAAACGGACTGTGTGAACTTCAGGTAGATAGAGCCAGAGCAGCCAGCTTAGGAGAGTTGTCAGGTAGGAAGTAAATTGTGGAGGTTTGTTTCAGTGGAGGATGGTATGAAAGCAGGCTTGTCTAGAGAATATTTACAGGTCTTAAGTTATGCCTTGTACACAGTGATTACTTTTCAGATCTTCTGTGCAGACCAGCTCAAGATGTTTTTCCTTCAGACCATATTTTCAGGGGGATCACATTCCCTACAGTGACAATAGAAAGCCTAGGTCCTTTTGGTCCCAAGAGAATTTCTGGGAGAATTTCTCAAGTGAATGATTGACTGTCTCTTGCCCTGATCCTTCTCCAACAGAGCAGAAATATAATGACCTCAAAGCTAATGCACTCCAGCGTCTCTGGATGGAGACAGCAACATTTTTGCCAAYGTAGTTTTGGAGCATTAACCGCCCTTTCATTTCTAACATTTTTTGGGATGCTTCTAGCAGAAATCATGACCTTAGAAATATCTGCTGGAAAGTACTCATTCCAGACACACTGGAGAGATKAATTTTGCTCTCCATGCCATGGTACCCTCTCTTCATGAAATTGAAGCAGTCTCCTGTGTAAATAAATGGAAAGCGTGTCATTCTCTGGCTTAATATGAACCTTTATCTCTGTTGTCTTAATCAGAACACTGAAGTTCTTTTATTTATTAAAATGTCTCCTAATCTGTATCTACTGCTATATGTCAGAAGATTTAGAAAAGTTTCACATGCCATTTCGTATCTGAAAATTTCAAAAATTCTTTTACAGGGAAAAAAAGTTTGACTTATTTCTTTGTGTTACAGTACTCTTTTCTTGACAAATCTTCTGTTTATATAAATATAAACTTTATCAGTTGAATATTTGAAGGTTGAAATTCTTGTGTTGACAAATAAAAACAGAAACAGGAGAAGTAAAACTATATGCTAGTATTGGTATTATGGTATTAAACTATAAACTGGTGTAATGCCATTGACTTCAGAAAGTGCTTTCACTGTTCTTGTTGAGAATTCAGTCTTTTGAGCCTATATGTACTCCAGTTAGTTCTATTAATATCATAATAAGTTATCTTAATTACTTCTAAAAATGTTCTCCTAGTTTTCCAGATGGTACCCTGGATATGATGGGAACTTCCCCAATCAATTTAGCCTTCCATGGGCTGATAAGAATCTGTTTATTAAAGGTTTTTAATCCTCTCTTTTTATATTCATGTTCTGCTTTGGCCTTGTTTATTCACAACTGAATGCCTCTGATTATTTTAGCTGTCATGTGCTCAGTATTGATGCTTTGCATGGTAGAACTGGAATAAACTGACTGCTGCAAGATGCTCAGAGTGTACTTAAGACAATGACCACTTAGCTGTCTCATTTCCTTAGCAATATTTTCAAGATTAATCATAGAGAGCAGTGTAAGCCAAGAAAAATATAGTTGAAATAGATTAGAAATTAAGTATTTTTCTACATGGTATTTTGCTTGGACTCAATATTTTGATAACTTGGTGCAGAATGCACAACAACCAGAATGATGTGTTCACGTGACTGAAATTTGGATGAGCAGAAATAGAGCAATTCTTAAATATGCAAGGCGGAATTTGTTGAGCCTGTTTTTTGGCCTTTGATGAGACTGCGGTAAACAGTCAGATGCTTAATGCCAGTGGCAGAATTACATATRCTTCCCTTGGGATTGAAGGGGTGGCCACTCATTTGATAAACYCTAGACAGAGGCCATGGTGCAGACTTCCAAGCATCTGAAGCAATTGCCTCCTTTGTGTCAGGGAGATTGCCAAGTTGATGGTCTCTTTCTGAAATAATATATTGGCATGTTTGGGGTTTTTTTGTTTGTTTGTTTTTCTGAGAGGCAATCAATCAGTTTTAACTGAGTAGCTGTGAATTAATGAATCATGGGATCAACTAAATCTGACGATGAGCATTTGGGCTGTAGTTTGTGGTTTGTTTGATTGCTTAGTAGGGACTAGTGGAATTTTGACCTTATCTGCTGTGGATTTGACTGGGTTTCGGGGAGAGACAGCGTGTCACATACATACTGGCTCCTTGTAATCTGAACACTATGCATTTAAACCCTGGATGGAGGAGATGTCTGGGAGGGAGGACTCTGAAGCTCACTGAGACTGGATTGCCTGTGTGCAGCTCAAGGCAAATCCTTAGCAAGGTTACTGAGTCATTGCACAGACCTTTGCCAGGCCATGTTTCTCAATAGTTGTGCCTCAGCTGAGTAAATACACCCTTTGAACAAGGACCAGATTTGACAACTGAAATAGTGTTTGTCATGCTTTTGGGCTCAAGCACAAACCAAGGCCCTAAACCGTGTATCTGAGATGTCATCAATCAGTCYTGTTTCCTAAATGAATGGGGTTTGTGTTCAGTGCTGTTGTTGGTCTTCAAGTATCCTCCACATCTCCTAGGTTCATGTACATTTTTTTATCTTCCTGGACCTTTTTTCATATTGCTTCGTCTTTTATACATCAGGGTGAAGAGAATATTCAGTTCTGCCACTCTAATGTGGTGTCATTTTCATCTTTAATTACATAAACTCTTGGTATAAGATTATTGAATTATTTGTATTGTAATAGTGTCTTACACTTGTGTCAGTCATGAGTCAAGGTCTCCATGGATTTTCACAGATGTGGAAGTGTGTATTGCCAAGAAGAAAGACCTTAGACCTGCTTCGGCCTATCTTGCTTTTCATGTAGAATGAATATGAAATTCACATATATATTGGTATGGTTCTGTTCGTTTTGAAAGCAGATTATAGTGCATCTGACAGACAGAAAAGGCATAAGGTCTGTCGGCTTCCCTTAGTTATTCAATAATGCAGTTGGAGATGGGGAGGCCATATGTGATGTGCTGTCCCTTCATGACACAAGAGATTTCATTTAGCTGGGGCTGCCTCAAGCTGTCACAGGTGTTCTTCTTTCCTTTACAATAGCTCCATTAAAATATAAATGACTGCATTTATTACATCAGCTCTTTTTCCTTCTTTGGAATACCCCAGCTAAAGTTACATTACACGTAACAAATGTTCTTGCTCCCTTGAGAATTAGTTTAATTACTGATGTAGGTGGGTAAAAGATCTATTGCGTCTGAGATGTTAATTTTATCATGCTTTAATTAAGAGGTCAAGTGTGAAAGGCTGCAGAATACCTCCCACTTAAAGATGCTGAATAGAACGGTGGGGGTAGAAGGCACTGATATGATGCATTTTTTACTGTCTGTAGGAGTATTGACTTTCCCTGTGCATCTCGTTACAATGAGGCAGGCATCTGGAAATACATGCCAATTTCTGTTTGCTCATTGTGTTTTCTACCATTAAAGGCATTTTCCTTTGAAGTCTCCAAAGCAGCTTTTCTCTCCTATTAAAGGCGATGGTCACCCCTCCATCACTCACCACCAGTTTCCATTGGAAATGTCAGGACTGTGTTCTGTTGAGCAGTGTGTTTGAAGAATGGACAGCAAGTGTCCTACATCCCTGTGCTCTGGCACAAGAGGGGATGTGGGGCATGTACTCACCAGAGGACCTCAGGTGCTGCCATCTCTAAACATACAGTCATTTCTTACTTTTGTCTCACTGTGAGCATGGACAGATTCCTTTTGGCATCTTTTAAAGTCTTGTTTCTAGCTAACTCCAAAAACAAGGAAATGGACTTGGAAAGCATTTAGGGAAAAAGTCGGCAGGCAGAAGGGAGTGTCTCATAACAAGATTAGAGAGAACTAGACAGTAAGAACTCCTTGCAATAGGGTGTCTGGGACATTCTCCACTGAGCTTGTTTGCCCCAGCAGCTGGAGCAGCAGTGGCATAGAGAAGAGCTGGTGTTCACTGGCTAATGTTTGAAGGTTTTCTTGAGACTGACTTACTGCACTTTCAGAAAGATTAAGTGACCAAGTGAAACAGTACTGTTGCTCTCTGAGTAGCTTTAAATAGAATAGTTAATGTTTTTTATTAATTCCTTTTTTGTTGCTTACTGTCTGTGTGAATTGCCAATTCATTTAGATGTTCTGTGATGTGTGATACAGAAAGTGTTTTTTCATAAAATTTCTCCTTTTTCTTGGATTTTTTGCTGCTTTTCCTTCTGTGGTGGTCGCTTTTCTTCCTTTTTAAAGGGTAATAACAGTTCAGCTTATGCCACTGACTTCCTCTGCATCCCTGGAGAAAGACTGGTGTAATACTGGAAAAACACAGAGTTAAATATTAACGTCCACTACTTAATGTTCCCACTGAAAAAATCAGGAACGTTTCCAAGCAGTGAAAGCAAACTTTCCTTTCCTGGAGCTACATTTTTCTGCCTAACTTTTAAAACTACAGCTTGCTTGGTAATTGTAAGTAGTTAAAAATTAGAAATTGGGAATCCTCTGTTTCTCAAGTGCTCTCACCCAGGCTGCTTCTCCCTTCCACATATTAAGGGATATCTTATGTGGTAAATTAGTGCTGAAATATATTTAAGTTTTTTTTAAGGTAAGAGATTGGATTTTTTCCCCTTTCCCTCTGTACTTTGTCTTGGCAACAGAAGTTCCATTCTTGTCCTTTTGGTCAGAAATGTCATTTCAATAAATTTCGCAATTTGACATTGATGATACAATAACTCCTTAAGGCATAGAGTGTACTCAGAATTGGGGTGCCTCTTGTGTCATGAGTACACATGGCTTCCCTTATTTGTCCTAGCTGAGGACCTAATCAGTTAAGGCCACAAATGCAGCATTTCCTTCTGCTGACTAGAAATGTCCCCACTGGTCTCTGTTGAGATAAAAATTGTGCATAAGGGAAGTAGTTTTGAGAAAGAGGAGAATGCTTTCACTTATAAGAATTTTGATGTATTTATTCTGTATTGCTGGTTGTGTCAGGTGTCAAGACTTGTGCCTCAGGGCAAGTGAGAAGTCCTGCTCAAGGTGTTAAGCTCTAATCTTTGTAGAGAGCTCAGATATCAGCTGTGGTAAAGCAGGGGCAGTAAAGCCTAGAAGGGGCTAGGTCAGTTAATGTAATGTTTTTAGGGTGGTGTTGCTGAAGCTTCTCTCTGTATATGTGAAAACTATGCTCAATGGCATGGACTTAATCCTTCAGAAGTAAAATCATGCTTTTTGTTTTAGGTCTGATTCACTTCCATTTACGCAATAGCATCCCAAACCAAGAGCAGTCTTGGTAATTGCAGAGGCACGTGCTTCTGCCCACTAACAGCCAGTAAGATAAGTCAATAAAAATAAGCCATGCACGGCATGACTTGCTTAGAGATGGAAGAGACCTAGTACGCTATCTAGCCCTCCTGTGTGCCAGGGAAGAATTGCTTCAACTGGATTTGCTTTAAAGGACAGATGAATACCTGAATAAAACACAGAATCACATTTTCTGTATGATATGGTAGAARGACTTTTATGCTTCTGGTTTTATCTTTACATCTAGCTTTGAACCTCATAAACAGCAATATTCCAGAGAATTTTTAGAGGCTCTTTTATTTAAAGCGTGATAGTAGTCTGAACAGAAACTGTTCCGATAGCACAGATGTGCAGTTCTGCTTTGTGGAGTGATTTTTACCTCATCAAAGGAGAACAAGAAGAAAGGCAAAAATCTGTGAGTATGGCTGTCTATGGGAGTGTGTGTGCATGTGTGTATTTGACAGAGCAAGAGGTCTGTCTGTGTTAAATCAATAGAGAGAGTAAAATTCTGCTACTCTGCCTGGCYGTTGGGAGGGTATTTGAGGATATTTTACAAAGGCAGTCCATTGGGAAGAGAACAAAGGCCTTGCTGCATTGTGGCTGTGCTGCTAATGCTAAAGCCAGCTCCCATTTCCTATTAAAGTAGTGTCTCGCACGTTCATGAAGCACAGGCAGTGATGCAGCGTGATTCAGCTCACTGGGAGCTGATGCATCTAGTTCTGACACAGACAGAGAAGGTCTCTGTCTGTGGTCAAAAAGACACAAAAACATGTTGGTGCTGATGTTCCAAGCAACTGCRTCTGGTGACTGGACAGGGAATTGCAGGCACATTTGTTTCATTGTATTAATTTTTTGCATTATTTCCCTTCTGTCTATTATTGTTTTCTTACCCGCATTTGAATAGAAAAAGAGCTCTGTGGTAAATTATGTTCATGTCCCGCTTCTTTCCAGACCTGTCATGTTTATATATACAAAGAATTATGGAGGAATTAAAGAGAGGACCAAAGAAGCTCAGGAATTCTTTGGTAAAGCTTGCCACATTTTTAATAAATGGGCCTATAGCAGAGGGAGTGAAATCTGTTGCTCAATACCATAATAGGCAGTGCAATGCTTGTGCCTCTCTCTGTCATCCTTAACAGACAAATTTATTTTTGGTAATGAGCCCTTTATCTCTTTCACATCTATTAAAATGTGAAACTCAGTTCCAGTGTCAAAAATCAGTTGGAAATAACATGAAAAAGTTTAATGGTGAAATGTATTTCTTTTGGATGCTTGTCACAGCTCCATCAGATCCTGGGGATCCTTTTTCACTTTGTTTTGGTGTATTTTTGCCTTGCTGCAGCRTGCATTTCTACATGATTTAGCTGTTTTTCTGAGAGCACCATAGTGTGAATATTTAGATTGTGTGGAGTTGCTTAAAGAAATTACTTTCAGAGCAATAATTAATATACCACCAGTTTAAATAATTGTTTTTCAATACTTTTCTGTGTATGGACCCTTTAGGTGTTTTTGTTAGTGGCAGATCCCTGCCTATRTGACTTAAATCTATTGAAAGCAGGCTTCTTTTCTTCCTGGTCATCCTTGAAACAGTTCACAAAAAAACACATATAWGTAGCAGCGTGGTTGAACTCCCCCGATTCCGTAGAGGAGTCCATATAGAAGTGTTGTGGTAAAATAATGCTATTAGTCACAAAATATGGGCTCTGCATGTATTTCTGGTCCTGATGCAATTCAGTTAAGRAAGTATTTTCAATTGTGGACTGAGTAATTAATGTCATACTTATGCAGGTCCACAAGCAGATCATTTTGCTTAATCTGTCCAAAGAGAAGCTTGTGTGGGTGCTGGATGAATGAAATGAGAGTTTTGTAGGCATTTTAAAAAATCCCATGGGATTTATTAGATGCCTTTCAATGGGTTTTCAGATGGTTGTATAGCATTCTGCAGGTGGAATGTGATTTTCCTGGTGAGATCTGAAGTGCTTGACAACTGGTGAAAAAAGAACTTTGTCCTTTTAGGTTTGTAATTATGATTCCTTTGAAGAAACTGTCTTTATGCACCTCCTTTTCTTTAGCTATAAAAGAGGAGAAATGGCCAGGATAYCAGAAAGGCTTGCTGATGTGAAGTGGCCCTGAAGCTTATTCCAGGAAGTTTATTTTCAGAAAGTGTTGAGTATTCATACATAGAGAACCATTTAAAGTATTTATGATTCATACCAGACACTCCTTTCAGTCTTAATTGACATCCGTATCATAAAGGTGCCATAAGACTAATACATTGATGCAAGGAATATTTTGACTTTTTAGCTGATACAGTGCTAATTATAAGAACCGCAACCTGTCTAGTAACAGGGCCACAGATAACAAACATTGAAAGGTTACTATTCCAGAGGAGTTATGTCATCTAGCTCCATGGATGAAGTAGTTTTTCCATGGAACCAATTGCATTCTCTTCTGTACTGTACAAATCCTACAATTATCTTTACCTACCCATTTCCTTTCACTCTTCCGTTTTTTCACAGAAGTTATTCTCCTCATTTGGCTCCTGCTGTACTTTAAACAATGCTATCCTTTCTTCCCCCTGTTGCCCTACACCCACTTTTGAACAACTATGCTAGGATTATAGTCCTCATAAGGCTAGAGCRAGGGAAAAAGTGTCCCTTTATCTTCAGCTTCCCTTAGGGATCTTYTCTTGTTCTTTGCATTACATAAGTAGTTTTTTCCAAAGACATGTTCATGGTTTTTTTTAGACCTTTCAACAGCAACACTGCTGTGCTCTTTGATGCTCTTCCTAGCATTTTGTTTAAAAACACATTGAAAGTTAGTGATTAAGTTGGGGAATATGGTTTATTCTCATTGTATACTGTGAGTAAAACCTTTAGTAGCTTGCACAGGGACTTCTTYGTGATGAAAGGGGACAAGTGCTCCAAAATGGCAGAGGCAGTGACTCTGTTCTGTTGTCTCCTTCTTCCCTTCTCCCCAGCACTCAGATTTTACAGATGTGGATGCTGACTCTGATGTGTCACGTACACTGCACAACCAGGCACACGTGTCTTTCACAGGCAGCGTGTGGAAAATGACAGCCATCACATTATTTCAAGTGGCACAGCAGTCATCCTTTGATGTGCCAGACTACGTTTTGCAGGCGAGAATTGGCACTGTGTTAGACTCTTGAGGGTAGAAGGATGGCTATACATGCTCTTTGTTTTCTAATAAGTGTGTGCTTCTGTACAGTGTGAGCACTAGAGGGGGGATGTTGTTTGGTTTTTATGGTTTCTTTGAAACATGGATCATGTTTGGCAGCATGTTTGAGCTGCAGAGTTCAGCTCCAGAAAGTTCTAGTGATTATTATAGGGYTCTCACTGTGTCTTATCCAGCTTTGTCAGATCCATTCTCTTTGCCAGGTTTTCTAACTGGTTTATGCTTGAATACTTAACAGGTATTGTCTGTACGTAACAGAAGTATTGTCTGGAAGGCTGAAAAGTGTGCAAAGGAGAAGTGAAAAGCTCACAGTGAGCAGTAATTAGGAAGTACAGCAAAGGCTGGTTTGATAGTTATGAATTATATTTCTGCATGAGTTGTGTGCAGGGTTGCCCAGAATATCTCCTCCCACCTCCAGCAATTTCCAGTACCATAGAATCTTTAGTGATGATATCTARGATATGTATTTTTGCTGCTTCTACCTGGGTATCCAAACATTTCACATTTCTAAGTAATTTGGAAAATTCACTTGAGCCCCAGTTTGCATACTACTTAATTTAAAAGTTAATACTTTGGATAATGTACTCTCATCTTGCTCAAGCTGTTCGAAGCTGCATGGTTGCCACCTAACCAAAAGGACTATTGCACTTGTCAGAAGGGACGTCTGCATATTTTGCCCTCACCAGAGGAGGGCAGGCAGCGGGTGGCATTGTGGATACTTTTCCTTCAAGCTGTAAATCAGCAGTTTAAAAGCAGAATTTCATTTTGCTGTTACTGCCTTTCAGGCAATTTGGAATGTAGTTGAAATGCGTGTCTGATCTTCAGGGATATCTGTAGGAAGCGTATGTTACTGATTGAACTTAATTAGACTTTCAAAGAATTTATCCTTTATTGCAAACCAATGGAAAGAACAGTCCTTTGCTGCTTTGAATTAATATTAATAAAATGGTTCATGTCAGAATTACTTATTTAATGGTAACACCTATTATTTCTGCTATTAATAATAATGTTTGCTCCAGCATACTTAGGCYTTTGTCTGTTTTGTGTTGTATGAAGAATCCATGGTTTTCCTTGAGCAATTCCTATTGGAATTGCTATATGTGTATCACTGCTCTTGGCCTTTGACTCCACATTCTAGCAAAACCATCTAGGACTTTATTTTTTTGAAAAGGTCTGAATTTCCTTCATCTTGTTTTGTTTCTATTTCCAGAGGCATTTATTTGTGTGGCTGAGGTAGAACATGATTTGAGTGTAAAAGCTTTTTTTCAGGTAGAAAAATCTATATTTGTCACATTCCAGGCAACCTGTAGTCAACATTTGCCTCTCATAAATTAATATGGGGGGGGGGGGGGGGGGGGGAAGGGTGAAATAAACTGTACTGGCATTAGAGCATAAGATAGATGTTGGATAGGTTTGATCCAATGTAAGTATAGGACATAAATGGAAAATACAGTCGTGCCATTGGTAGTGCGCCTCTTTATTATAGTTCTTCTCTAGGGGGGCAGCATRTTGGTTTGGGTACAGTAGGGTTACTCTTCCCACTTTACAAACAGTAAGTGAGAAATGAAGAGTTGAATGACACAGGAAGGCAGAATCAGGATAGGCGTGGAGGCAGAATGTGTGCTGGTGAAAGGAGCTTTGGTGTGTCTGTGATACCGCGTGACACCTGACTGGTGGCCCAGTGGTGTGGCATGGCTGTGGATTACACTATCCAGAGTGGTGGATTCTTGAGGAAAATGAGGATCAGAAACTGAGGAGATAAAATGAAGAGAGATGAGGTGTCCCTAGCTCCAGTCCTTCTGGTTTCCAGCAAGCAGTGAGGCCAGTTGCTTTCTGAGAGGCAGAAAGAGGTAGGAAATTTGAAGGGCATTTTACCTCCCAGAGCAACACCGTGACAGAGAGGAAAAAAATTTTCACTGACTGGAGTACCAACAAGAACATCTCAACACATCCATAAGTCTTGTGGTTTGAAAAAGGATCAGTAGGCTAGAAAATATTAGAATCCTAGAATGATTTGGGTTGGAAGGGACCTTGAAGATTTCCTGGTTCTGAACCCCACACCAGGAGCAGGGACACCTTCCACCARACCAGTGGYACACCCAGTGTATCTCTGCATACAGGTAGCCACAGGCTGTCTCCTTGGCAAGTAAGAAGGCACCTGACTAAATGGTAATGGCCAAAGTTCTGAAGTGGATTTCTTCACGTATGAGAACTTCTTACTAGTCCTGCCTCTCACATAACTTTGTATTAAACACAACATAGCAAAAGTAGTATTAGAACATTCATATACATCAATCAAGCTGTCATTTATGTGGCAAGCTAAGAGAATTTAGCTATTTGCAAACTTCTGTGGTATTTTTAGAAAGTTTAGAACACTCTTGAAAAAACACAGATATGATGAGTAGAAGTTACTCTGCATAAGTTGCRTGCAGAGTATTTTCATGTTTGTCTCTATTTCAACATGCTGTGGGATCCAGCACTTTCTTGACACCAAGTGAGTCTGTATCTAATGTATTATATCAAAATATATTCTTGTCTCCAAATGCTAACAGCAGCACATTCACTTCTCTGGATTTCAGCAGTCAATGTAGGTGTTGCAGAAGTTTGGCACAGCTTYTCTTTACAGAATGATAAACACACATGATGTTTCCTTGGGTTTCATATAGACATGGAGGTTCTTATCTTATAAAAGCTGATTCATAGAAAAATGGTGACTTTTAGCTTTAAAAGATAACAAAGGTAGTTGAAATGGATGGGCTAGAAATAATTGTCAAATATTCTTGCTTATCCCAGGGTGGTGGTTTCTTTTATTTTAAACTGAGAGAGCATTTTATTGTTCATTTTTTTCTAACAGATGCTTTAGATTATTGTATTCTATAATACTTACTGGGTTTTTTGGTTTTTTTTTTCCTTTCCAGGAGTCCAGAACATACCTGTAGAGCTGCAGCTTCTTTATCTCCAAGCTTTGCTAAAGGTATGTAAGTGTAYGTTACACACTGTTACTCTCCTCTGTGTTCATCCAAATTGTACTATGGAAATTTCCAGGAAAGAGATTMAAATCTATTGGCAGGAGACAACTACTTCCTTGATTTTTGAATGCAATATTTGAAACACCATACAAAGGTCTTCTCCAGAGAGTTGCATAGAATAAGAATTAAGCTTGAGAATTCAGGTTAATGCACACCACAGTGACCATCCTGCTCTGTTGCAAGTACTTTTTTGCAAGTAGTGTCCCAGTTTGGGCTGCCTGGTAATAGGTGTTTCAGTGGCTCAAGAACAAGAACAGAGCTTTTTAATAGCAGGTGTACACTGATTTCAAAGTGTCTGTTARTTAATGATTCCTCATATTATAYTCCARCTACTGAGCAAAAAAGTGGCATAAGGGAGGCACTGTCTCCTTCCCTTGCCAAGTCTGGAAATCTGCCTAGGTCTCTGTAAGAATGTCTAGATTTCTAGTTGGGCACTGAATCAAGA
Source organism: Malurus melanocephalus (assembly GCF_030028575.1). Lineage (NCBI taxonomy): Eukaryota > Metazoa > Chordata > Aves > Passeriformes > Maluridae > Malurus > Malurus melanocephalus. The sequence continues at coordinate 700,447 of NW_026623531.1, forward strand.
CTCTACTGCTTCTCCTCAGCAGCTTGGTACCTGAAGGAGTTTTACCCTGAGAACTGCCTGACAAAGAGAAAGTGGTTTCAGCAGATGTGTTAAGTTTTGACCTAAAAATAGGATAACATGGTAAATAAGAACCCGATGTTCAAAGGTTCAAAGCTGTCCTTGCTGTCTAGTTTGTTGTGTAACTTGGAAGAATTGCAATAGCTTTTGTGGTGATAATTATTAACATATGATTGTGGAGTTCAGAGGAAAGAATAGTATTTTTCTATAAATGTCGCTGTAAAAGCCCATAGTATAGCATGACATTTCTTTTTAATGAATGAATGTAAAGAAACCATGTAGCCTAGTGATTAATTTTTATATATGTAAAAAAAAGCAAAATTCCCAAGTAAAGTTCTGATTTCCAATTAACTGTGCATGTCAGCTTGACAGTGCCTGCCTAGTAACAGAAAGCAATATATGATGAGGAGCATTGGGACTCTTTTTTGGGTTTGGTGGTTTTTTTGGTTTGTTTTTCTTCCTTTTGAACAGAGGGTGGGAAGTGGTTCCTTTGAACTATGGTACCACATAAGCTTTGACTGCAATTTTTACTCCCCACTRTGCCTTCTAAGCACACACCACCCTCTCGCAGCTGGAGCTAGTGGTGGCTCAGGTTCTCAATRAGCCATAGGCAAGGAAGGTGCTTGTTCTTTTTTCCAGTGTTGCAGGAAACATGAACATTTTCCAGCTCTGCATTGCAAAGCCAGATATTCCCTGACCTTGTGTGAAGTCACCAATGCTTTGCTGCCTTCATAGACCCCTCTTTTCAGTGTGGAAGAAAGAACTGAGAATGAGTCGGAATTCATTTCCGCAAAGTTTTCCCAAGTAATTCTCAGCCACCCATGGGTTTTCCTGGAAGACTGGTATACAATAGGCCTTTGTCTCCAAATGGATTTATTTATTATTTTTCAATCTAAAAGCCTAGCTTGACTGCAATTTTAAGGGCTTTTTAGTCACAAAGGCTTATCAGTTCATCACTGAATCAAACCTTTTGACGATATGATTCTTCTGTGAATATACAAGGCATCATAAATGTGTTCATATGAGAATGRATGCAAATTAGTCTAATCATATCTGAGTCCAAACTGGTTACATTTTAAAGGAACCAGAGACAAAGCAAACATCCATGAAAGCAGTTTTATGGCTTCTACAGAAATACATTGTTGTGAATTAGGTCTGGATTCCTTGACGGAACTAATTCATGGGTGGAGGGCATACTTTGAGCTGCAGGTTCATAGTTCCTACAAGCTATGAGTCTGAATGCTCATGTAAGATTAATTGCTCGGTTTCATATTCTTTTGATATTTATTTGGGTACTTGAAACTGTTTTCTTTAGAGGCAATGTAAAACAGCAAGCAGATCTCTTCTGCTTCTGTTTCAAGTAAATTTGCATTAAGCACAAAGGCATTGTACTTCTTGTCCAGCTCTTGATGCAACAGTTAATTTCATTTGAAAATAATGTTCCTCAAACAATGAGGGCTTCACCAAAAGATTTACATTCTCCTGTGAAAATCTCACATGTGAGCTCTGATATTTGATGAACTGGAAAGTTCATGAACATAATTACATCTTCAGGGGAAGTGTTTCTAACACCAGTTAAAGCAGGTAGAGAGCTTGGGGATGTGTTTTGACACAAGGGCTGAACATTTGCAGCTGAGTGGGAATGCCTACAAAGAGTTCAGCTTTCAGTCATATAGGGGCAGTRTTTCTGTTCTGGACTTTTCTGAAAGACCATAAGTCCCTGACTCATTTGCACCAAACAGCYCTGCCCCTTCCTTCAGGTCTGTAATAATCATCACTTGATGAATCATGCACACCTATCCTCCCAGGCAGATCATAATTTACACCAAATCTGAACTCTGAAATAGAGTTGGAGGTAAATAGATGTTGACTGAAATCCTGTACTGAAATCCTGTACTGAAATCCTGAGCAGAGGGAAAAGACAGTTATTAACTCATCTGTTCTACTGCCATGCTGATAGAGCTCTGCCCTTGCAATGTAATTTTGTACTTCTTGGTCCAGTCTCTTTTTAAAGATTGTAGTGGTGGCACACTACAATCTTTTGTCACAGAGGAAACAGTATAAGGCCAATAGATTTCATTATTACAGGATTTTTCCTAATAGAGCTGTCTTTTGCTTGTACATGCTTCCACCATATGCAGCTCTTTTTCTTTCCTAATGCACACTGCCAGTTGGGAAAATYTTCTCAATTCATCTCTTGGTCAAATCTCTTTCAAGGCTAAGACATGAAGAGTATTGTTATTCAAAGTGTATTAAACTTAATAGGAAACAGAACCTGATCTTTGGATGCAGAGTTGGACATGGATGGTTGGATGGGCACCATCCAACACTCCTCATTTTAGCGCCCCTACAAACCACRCCATAACAGTGATTCTTTATATGCTTGGATTTCATGGCAACAGGGCACAAATCGTTAAGATTATGGGATAAGACTTGTCATCACCAGTCTCACCATTACATTATCTGTATCACCTGATACAGAAACAACAAACCCCAAAGTTTTCTGTTCATACAAACTGTGGAAATTTGTGATGTGGTTTGTTTGTCTCTGTGAATGTTAGCATGGGACTTGATGACATGAAGACCTGACACTCCTGCTGTCCTTGTTGGATTTGCTCCATTAGCATCAYCATTCATTGKCCCTGAGGCCAAGGCATCATACATTCCCTGTTTGTTTGAGCAATTGCTGCTTCTGGGGGGTGAATTCAGCTTCTGTTAGGTCTGAAATAAAAACTACGCATCTGATCTGCCACTGGGGTTTCTGTTTCACAGTTAATTCTGCACAGGACATGATACAGTCAAGCCCAGAGGAAAATCATGCCAAGACCAGTGTGAAAAGAAGACAGAGCCATTCTCAGAACCAACATTAAGGAGAAAGCAAAGATTTRTTTAAAATGTTGTGACCTTGTGGGTCTGGAGATAGATAACATAGAGGAGATAAGGTACAGTGGCTGTAGCTGAATGCAACCTCACATAGTGCAAAGCTTTCAAACTCTATCCTGTTTCAAACATAAGAGAAAAGAGTAAGAGTAAGATAAAGAGTAAGATAAAAAGGTAAGAGTAGATAAAGCCATTTCCATTACTACAGTGGTTCATTAGACTACTTCAACTGTTGCATCCTTTAGCTTTGAAACTGCAGTGTCACAAAAAAACTGCTTTTTTTTTAATTCCAGAAGCTTCTGACAGTCAGCAAGGATTGTATCCAAACAGTCCACTGAGTATTAGCACACAGCTTGTTCCAGCAAATGCATTAGTACCTATTAAACATTTATACAACAGCATAAAGTTAGAGAAGGATTCACAAACATAAATAAGACCTGTTCTTTGCACTGTAGAGTCACCAGTCTCAATGCTGCCTAGATAATAATACACAGCACAACTGCTTATAGGAGGAAGGGTGAGAAGTATTTGAAGGAGAACTGATTTCTGAGGTGGTGGCAACTGGAGAAAGGGGTTTGCAGGTCTAGGAACTAACAAATCAGAAGGTGTAAAAAGAGTGAAAATGGGAAATGAAGCAAGATAACAAGTTTAGGAGGTAGTAAAAAATGGAAAAGAAGTTGCTATCTATGAGACAAGCTTGCATTTGAAAAGGCCAAGGTTGGATAGGAGAATTTTCTCTTGCCACCTTTTAATGTCCAAGTGGTGTGTCCAATATACAGATCTGATACAAAGTATCTTGCAGATACTGAGGATGGGACATGTAATGTCCCAATGTAATAAAGTTTGAGAAAATATGTGTCTTTAAAAGCAGTACATATAGTTTCTTTGGTCTGTCTTGATCAAAATGCAAGTATTCTTTCATTACTTTTTGGTCTTTGTAGCTCTACTTTTTTTCCTTCTCTGTGCTCCACCTAATTTCTTTTCCCTAGATTAATACTGAATTCATGAGACTTCTCACAGCTTT